>NC_036849.1:1270719-1353050 GCF_002910315.2 Salvelinus sp. IW2-2015
GCCCTCAGAACATCCTCAATTCATTGGCATTGGGGTATGGACTGTACAAGGTGTCGAAAGCATTTCACAGGGATGCTGGCCCATGTTGACTCCAATGCTTCCCACAGTTGTCAAGTTGGCTGGATATCCTTTTGGTGGTGAACCAGTCTTGATACAAATGGGAAACTATTGAGCGTGGAAAACTCAACAGCGTCGCAGTTGTCGACCCAAACCAGTGCGTCTGGCACCATTTACCATGCTCCGTTCAAAGGCATTTAAATATTTTGTCTTGCCCATTCACCCTCTGAATGGCACACACACAATCCATGTCTCAATTGTCTTTCGGCTTAAAAATCCTTCAACCCTTTAATATGACCTTGGCATCCGATAATCCAAACCATCAATTTATACATTTTAAGTTTGTTCACAGACTGTATTTATCACCAAGGAAACGTTTCACTGTTCACTGAGTCCATGTGATGTGGGAGTGCCCAGCAGGTAAATGCTTCTGGGGCAAAGTTACAAAGTGTATTTAGAAGTGCATGAATGTAAATATTCAATGCTTTGCATCTATTATGTTACTCAACGATGATAGCGCCTTGAATCTCTCAGTAAATCAGTGGCGGGTGACTGATGGAGACATGTTGGCTGGTTGGGGCAATGGGATTGGCGATTAGGGGTGGAGGCCCACTTTTTTCTTTTCTTTTCTTGTTTATACTGAATTTATTATCACTTAAGCTCTGAATGTATTTCGTACATTTTTTTTCTTCTTTTGAGTTTTAGCCTACGGGTACATGTTTTATAAACTTGTAATTTGAAATATATACCTGTAACCCCCCCTAACTGTGCCTCCTTTCTTCTCCACCCTGCCTCTGTCTGACTGTGAACAGCATTGTTTCAGTGTTTCTCCACTGAATAAATCCCCATTTAAAACCGTAATTAGAAATTCAAACCTCAAATCAATATCCCATGTCTTTTGTCCAACCCCAATATGTGGTTTTGGTAGACATTTTAAATAATTGTGTCTGCTATACAAACCTAGTGTTTCCGTGCTGAAGCTGTGTGTGTGTGTTGGCCTGCAGACTGGACAGCATGTCATTAAAAACATTTTCCTCTCCTGATGAGTCTCTCAGTGATAGATATCTCTGCTGTTTAACAGCCTGGCTGTTAATAACACCCATTTCAGTCTTGTGTGTGTATTTGTGTGAGAGAGAGAAAGAGAGTTTGGGTACGTACGTACATACACGTGCATGTTTATGTGTGTGTGTGTGTATGCGCACTTGTTTGTGTGTGTGTGTACAGTATGCATATGTGCACCTGTGTGTGTGTGTGTGTGTGTAGGTCCGGCTGTGTGCGTGTTAGAGAGCAAATGTTCTTTTAATAGGGTTTTAATGGCTTCCCCAGGTCTGGCCTGACAATGCTGAAACCTGGTCAAGCTGGGCCCCACGGCGGGAAATTAGCTTTTATGAGTGATTAGGGAGCAGCGATAAAGAGTAAAGACCTCACTGGGCAGAGCTGCAGCACTGCTGACTGAACAGCTTTTTATTCATGATTCTTAATTCAGGAAGATTTGATTGATGATCCCTCAAATGAAATGGTGAAAATGGTGAAACAACGAAATATGAAATATGGTGTTTTGGATAGATATGATTGTTGATTCACGAGTGGAGTTGTTTCTTGTGTTTGTGTCATGGTTTCTGTTAGCCAGCAATTTCCGGCTTTTGGTCTATAGAAAAATGTGAAAAGCCGATAAATAAAATTGTTGCCAGCCAAATTGACCGGGAGAAAAAACAATCACATGGAAAATAATGCTTTTTATTCATTGATGGAAATAGCAGTCAATGTAAATACATTAGACTGTCATGCTTATTGGTCTATAGGTTCGTTTGCAAAATGTAGAGCAATTCAATTTAGTTAGTTTCGTTCGTCGTCGTGTATCTTATCACACGCGCACAGCATACAGAGAACCTAGTTTGAGCGAAATATCTGCTGCAGCTCCTCAGCTCATTACTATTGGAGTGGAATGTGCTTTTATAAGCCCATTCATTGCGCAAGAACTCTAATTGCAATCACATGTTAAAAATTGTTTTGATGACCACGATTAAAAAGAGCTACTATTTTTAGTGGCAACTGGTAATTGAAGCGGCCCTCCCATTCGACCATTGAAGTGCATATAAAATGGTAGGCAGGCTGTCAGTGCGTGATCCACCACTGTGCAATGTGAGCTGGAGGCAGTATGCATTTTGAAAACATACTTAATTGGTTGAAACCTGAACGTTTTACTTCATATTTTGAGGGATGTCTTCCTTTGCTTCAAAGTAGCCTAGGCTAAATCCGACCATAGAAACATGGAGGCAATTCTTTTATGAAGACTTCCTCATACTGTATGCCATTGAAACCAACTTAATTGCTGTTTTGATATCAACTTTCTTTTGTTGTCCAAAAGCCAAAGGCACAATCCTAGTCCTATTATCAGCCCATCCTAGGAGTTGCATCTTTAAATTCCCCCTCTTTCTATGTTTTTACAAACCGCTCGCATCAGGTGCTCTGTTTTCCAGTGATTTGCCTTTAGGCAAATGTTTGAAAGTAGTGTTTTATTGGCTGCTTCATTACAGGAGTTGCATGTTCTGTTAAATTGAATTACTATAATCTAAATGGGATTTTTTTTTATCTTTCTGAGCACCGTGGGTGGATGCCCTAATGGGTTACACACTTAATGCATATGGGTCTGGTCTTAAATGGCTGGTAAATTAAAATCTTCCCGGTCACGTTGTCCGGCGCCCCATTTTTTTCCTTATGGGAACCCTGGTATGTGTGTGTGTGCATGTGTGGTGCATATGTGGTCGTCTGTCTATCCCTGTGTGTGTGTGTACCCATGTGTGTGTGTTAGCTAACATAATCCCTAATAGCCAAACTGGTTAAAGCTTTGATGTGCTCTAAGAAACAGATTCATTATCATGCCGCAGTTCATCCACATATTTGTTCTGCATTTATTATACAGCTCTGCTCTTCCTGCCTGCCTGCCGGGAGCCTCATTCAATAAGCACTGGGATTACATAAGGCACTTTGCTTTTATAGGAACATCCAACTGTTACACTTACATTAATTTGTACTGTTAAACATGAAGCTAGCTTTGGCACCTATGGCTGTGGGTACAGTAATGTATTCCTATTGAAATATCTACAGTAGACCTAGCTATTGCTTCATTGAATTTACATGTCCCTTTACGGTTCTTTTGAAGTCCCTTATGTCTTATACATGTACATATTAGAGTAGTAATATTCTTCATGTGTTTTAGGTCCCCGCACACACGTATGTGCTCATGAAATAATTTAATCTCTCCTCCCCTCTGAGCTGTGTTACTTCATTAGCCATTCTATACATTGTTCTCAATCAATAATGAGGAGAGACAAGGTCAATCACCAATCAGGATATTACTATTCAAAATGTATTAATAACATAGATTAATTATTGCAATAATGAAGCTGGTCGACGAACCACCCCTAGATGAGTCGTTTAGTGCCCAACGAGCAGATTTGAGCCACTGCATTTTATAGCAAAGTACATCCTCCTGAATGTTCATGACAAACAACAGATGTATGTCATGGGTCAGAAGGTTAGGATTTGTATGAACGATACTAATAGACGGTATCTGCTGTAAAGACTGTTCTCATTATGTAGAGACCAAGGTCTGGCCCCCAAAACAAGGTTCCTCTTATAATTATCCATAACCAAGCCATGTCTCCCTGGTACCTTCCAGTCAGACCAGAGCAACCTCCATCACATGAAAGGAATGTGACTTGTTAGGTTTAGCACCTAAGGCATCATACATCTACTGTCAGCATTAAGCCCTAGAGACCCACTCTCAGTTCACGCAAACACCACTTGATGCAATAACAGTATTTGAACATATTATAATTTTACCCACAACACTGGTCAGCCGTGTTAGCTGGGGTTTGAAATAGAAGTTGTGCTAAGCTAACACGTTTCACCTCCACTCAGTGTGGACTGACACGGCTTTTGGACCAGTTTTTTTTTGTTGTTGATTTATTTGACAATTTAAAAAGACAACACAACCACATGTGGATACAATGCATTTAAAATCATGATAAGTATTTTGATTGTGGTCCTCTTGAAAATACATAAATTATACTTTTGACTTCTACGTCTTTCACTATGGGGTTCCACATGGCTACATTCAACCAATCCCTGACACCACTTACACACAAACAATATCCATCTAGCAATCACAAAGTTCTCAAAGAGAAATATTGCCGTTTTTTAAAGAACAGAAATGTTGCTCTTACAAACCATCTCAATATTCTCAGAGTCACTGACTATGAAACCCATTATCTGAGTAAATGTCATCCCTTTCAGATATTGTTAAATAAAGAGGGAGGAGGAACCCAGACAGTGTTTCAACCTTGAAAGTCACCTTAGTTCTCACTGCAATACAACAGCGGTGCAAATTATCTTTACAGCACTATCAGATGGTGACTTAGAGAGTGGATACACGCACACACACACACGCCACCTCAATCAATCAATCATATTTATTCATAAAGCCTTTTTTACATCAGCCAATGTCACAAAGTGCTATACAGAAACCCAGCCTAAAACCCCCAAAAGCAAGCAATGCAGATGTAGAAGCACAGTGGCAAGGAAAAACTCCCTAGAAAGGCAGGAACCTAGGAAGAAACCTAGAGAGGAACCAGACTCTGAGGGGTGGCCAGTCTTCTTCTGGCTGTGCCAGGTGGAGATTATAACAGTACATGGCCAACATGTTCAAACGTTCATAGATGACCAGCAGGGTCAAATAATAATAATCACAGTGGTTGTAGAGGGCGCAACAGGCACCTCAGGAGTAAATGTCAGTTGGCTTTTCATAGCCGATCATTCAGAGTGAGAGACAGCAGGTGCGGTAGAGAGAGAGAGTTGAAAACAGCAGGCCCGGGACAAGGTAGCCCGTCCAGTGAACAGGTCAGGGTTCCATAGCCTCAGGCAGAACAGATTGAAACTGGAGTAGCAGCACGACCAGGTGGACTGGGGACAGCAAGGAGTCATCAKGCCAGGTAGTCCTGAGGCATGGTCCTAGGGCGCAGGTCCTCTGAGAGAAGAGAGAGAGAATTAGAGGGAGCATACTTAAATTCACACAGGACACCGGATAAGACAGGAGAAATACTCCAGATATAACAGACTGACCCTAGCCCCCCGACACAAACTATTGCAGCATAAATACTGGAGGCTGAGACAGGAGGGGTCGGGAGATGATACCCCTGGACAGGGCCAACTAGGCAGGATATAACCCCACCCACTTTGCCAAAGCACAGCCCCCACACCACTAGAGGGATATCTTAAAAACACCAATTTACTACCCGGAGACAAGGCCGAGTATAGCCCATGAAGATCTCCCCCACGGCACGAAGCTGAGGGGGGCGCCAACCCGGACAGGAAGATCACGTCAGTGACTCAACACACTCAAGTGACGCATCCCTCCTAGGGACGGCATGGAAGAGCACCAGTATGCCAGTGACTCAGCACCCGTAATAGGGTTAGAGGCAGAGGATCCCAGTGGAGAGAGGGGAACCAGCCAGGCAGAGACAGCAAGGGCGGTTCGTCGCTCCAGTGCCTTTCCGTTCACCTTCACACCCCTGGGCACACTCAATCATAGGACTTACTGAAGAGATGAGTCTTCAATAAAGACTTAAAGGTCGAGACCGAGACATACTGTGCGTCTCTCACATGTGCGTCTCTCACATGGATAGGCAGACCATTCCATAAAAATGGAGCTCTATAGGAGAAAGCCCTGCCTCCAGCTGTTTGCTTAGAAATTCTAGGGACAGTAAGGAGGCCTGCGTATTGTGACCGTAGCGTACGTGTAGGTATGTACGGCAGGACCAAATCAGAACGATAGGTAAGAGCAAGCCCATGTAATGCTTTGTAGGTTAGCAGTAAAACCTTGAAATCAGCCCTAGCCTTAACAGGAAGTCAGTGTAGAGAGACTAGCACTGGAGTAATATGATAAAAAATTTGGGTTCTAGTCAAGATTTTAGCAGCCATGTTTAGCACGAACTGAAGTTTATTTAGTGCTTTATCCGGGTAGCGGGAAAGTAGAGATTTACAGTAGTCTAATCTTGAAGTGACAAAAGCATGAATTAATTTTTTTGCATCATTTTTGGACAGAAAGAAAGTTTCAGATTTTTGCAATGTTACGTAGACGGAAAAAATCTGTCCTTGAAACAGTCTTGATATGTTTGTCAAAAGAAAAATCAGGGTCCAGAGTAACGCCGAGGTGCTTCACAGTTTCATTTAAGACGACTGTACAACCGTCAAGATTAATTGCCAGAAGGGCCTCCCGGGTGGCGCAGTGGTCTAGGGCACTGCATCGCAGCGCTAGCTGCACCACCAGAGTCTCTGGGTTCGCGCCCAGGCTCTGTCGCAGCCGGCCGCGACCGGGAGGTCCGTGGGGCGACGCACAATTGGCCTAGCGTCRTCCGGGTTAGGGAGGGTTTGGCCGGTAGGGATATCCTTGTCTCATCGCGCTCCAGCGACTCCTGTGGCGGGCCGGGCGCAGTGCGCGCTAACCGAGGGGGCCAGGTGCACGGTGTTTCCTCCGACACATTGGTGCGGCTGGCTTCCGGGTTGGAGGCGCGCTGTGTTAAGAAGCAGTACGGCTTGGTTGGGTTGTGCTTCGGAGGACGCATGGCTTTTGACCTTCGTCTCTCCCGAGCCCGTACGGGAGTTGTAGCGATGAGACAAGATAGTAATTACTAGCGATTGGATACCACGAAAAATTGGGGAGAAAAGGGGGTAAAATGTAAAAAAAAACGATTAAAAAATAGAAGAAGAAAAAGATTAATTGCCAGATCCAACAGAAGATCTCTTTGTTTCTTGGGACATAGAACTAGCATCTCATTTTGTCTGAGTTTAAAAGTAAAACATTTGCCGCCATTCACTTCCTTACATCTGAAACACAGGTTTCCAGGGAGGACACCATGTTTATCGAAATGTGTAGCTGTGTATCGTCCTCATAGCAGTGAAAGTTAACATTATGTTTCTGAATGACATCACCAAGAGATAAAATATATAGTGAAAACAATAGTGGTCCTAAAGCGGAACCTTGAGGAACACCGACATTTACAGTTGATTTGTCAGATGACAAACCATCCACAGAGACAAACTGATATCTTTCCGACAGATAAGATCTAAACCAGGCCAGAACCTGTCAGTGTAGACCAATTTGGGTTTCCAATCTATCCAAAATAATGTGGTGATCGATGGTATAAAAAGCAGCACTAAAGTCTAGGAGCACGAGGACCTTCACGGGTGCAGTCTCCGTGCTATGATGGGGTCTAAAACCAGACTGAAGCGTTTTGTATACATTGTTTGTCTTCAGGAAGGTAGTGAGTTGCTTTTTCTAAAACCTCACCACACGAAGGCAAACAACCACTCTCCTTTGTTGATCCGGTCTTTAGATTGCTCCGCCCCTGTAATTCAAGTCAATATAATTTATTCCCCTTAATAATTTTATAATGATTTCAATTAACACTCACTCCTATTGAGGGGCGAGGAATAAACAGCTGATTCCTCTATTGTTATTATGAATGTATTATTTTATATGTCTGGGTATGACTCAGGGCTGGGTGGGTACGGTGTGCCTCAGGCCTGGTTATAGGAGCCTAATGGGTTGGTGGGATTGGTACAGTATGTCTCAGGCCTGGTTATAGGAGCCTAATGGGTTGGTGGTATTGGTACAGTATGTCTCAGGTCTGGTTATAGGAGCCTAATGGGTTGGTRGGATTGGTACAGTATGTATCAGGCCTGGTTATAGGAGCCTAATGGGTTGGTGGTATTGGTACAGTATGTCTCAGGCCTGGTTATAGGAGCCTAATGGGTTGGTGGGATTGGTACAGTATGTCTCAGGCCCTGGTTATAGGAGCCTAATGGGTTGGTGGATTGGTACAGTATGTCTCAGGCCTGGTTATAGGAGCCTAATGGGTTGGTGGTATTGGTACAGTATGTCTCAGGCCTGGTTATAGGAGCCTAATGGGTTGGTGGATTGTACAGTATGTCTCAGGTCTGGTTATAGGAGCCTAATGGGTTGGTGGGATTGGTACAGTATGTCTCAGGTCTGGTTATAGGGCCTACCATGGGTTGGTGGGATTGGTACAGTATGTCTCAGGTCTGGTTATAGGAGCCTAATGGGTTGGTGGGATTGGTACAGTATGTCTCAGGCCTGGTTATAGAAGCCTAATGGGTTGGTGGGATTGGTACAGTATGCCTCAGGGCTGGGTATAGAGGCCTGGTGGGCTGGGTACAGTATGGCTCAGGGCTGCACTGTAAAAAATAAAAAATCCTGTAATTGTCAGAGTAAATTTACTGTTTAATCAACAGTAATATACTGTATATACTGAAAAGATTGCCATTGCATTGTGGGAAAACATGTATTGCAGTTAACTTACTGTATCTGTGACTGTTCAAATAGAATGCCACACAAGAAGCACACAGGCAACAAAATCAAAGAACATCCTCTGAAGCATGAGAGAGAAAATGTTTTTTGGTAATTATTATTATAAATGTAATATTTTGTTCTTAGTTAGTTGGTACCTGTTTTGTTATTTTACATGCAAATAAAAAGGCCAGATGTGGCCTGTAAACCATGAGTTTCAGGCCACTGTATTTGGGTAAAACTCAGACTTCAAAATAAGCCCTTGTAAAATATGTATTGTGTTAAATAATTTTATTTCAATGATTACATATTGGCTTAGGATCTCATTTGGTAAAGGCCACAGGACGGAACATAGATGAATGGAACAACCATGCATGTCTCTTTCACTAACAAACAGGCCCTCTGGGAAATATGCAAATAATGCTTTACAGTAAGTGTATTTGTTACCGTAAAACAACTACAGTAGCATTATTGGTACTGTAAATCAATTACAGTAACAGTATTAGATACCATAAAATATAGTACATTAACATACTACAGTAACTTACAGGCTGCCAGTAAGTTAATGTAAAAACAACAGGACATTTTTTTACAGTGTGTGTATAGGGGTTGGGTGAGTTGGTCTGGCTGGGTACAGTACACCTCAGGACTGGGTATAGGGGAAGGGTGGGTTGGTGTAAGCCTTAGGGCTGGGTATAGGGACCGGTTGGGTTGGTGGGCTGACTAACATTTATGGCTCACATAAGAGAGACAGTCCATTATGTTTTGAATTAACTGTTTGTTATTGAGGGAGATTCGTGTGCTTGCTTAAATGCGCTGAGAGGACTTCTATTACCTTCAGAGATCAATGGTGAGTGTGCGTGTGTGTGTATCATCCCTATCATGGCATTCCTCCTTCAAGCTGAGTGCTGTCACTCTGGAACTTCAGACGTGGCGCTATGCGTTCTGGGAGGATGGCCGTGGTTTTTTAACGGTGAGCGAGCGCTGCGCCTTTTCCTGTCCGACGACGTCTACACATTTTTAGGTTGTACCTCTACTCACGTTGGTTGAGCACCTTCTACTTCTTTCCAAAGTATGGCAACGGCTGCAAAGGATTGGCTGATGACAGATCGCAGGAGTTCTGGAGCATCTTTGAGCCGAGAGAGAGATTATGAAGTCAAGGCGTTGGATTGGTCTAAGCATGGGCCAGAGGGAGTTTCCAACATGTTTCCACACCAATCCACTCCTTTTAAATCTATGAGGGGGAGTGAACGAGTAGGTGCAGAGTCAATCCACAGCCGGCGTTGAAGTTGTCGCGTACAAGTCATTTCTCATGTCGATTTCTAGCTGTGGCTCTAATCTTGTCCAAACATCTGTTGTACATAAATTGTTTCTCTGTACTGTAATGTACTGTAATGTATTCCTGGCTGGCAGGCTGGACTCAGGGGTTGTGTGTGTGTGTGTGTGGGTGGGGACAGTAGCTCACTTAGCCACTCTCTTCTGTGTCCATACTCTGGAGAAGGAGGACACACACTTTTCCACTGTAGTGGCTGCCTCTTTCCTACTCTCTCTCCCTCTTTTAGTCTCTCTCTCTCTCTCTCCCTCTTTTAGTCTCTCTCCTCGCTCTCTTAGTCTCTCTCTCTCTCTTTTAGTCCTCTCTCTCTCTCTCTCTCTCTCTCTCTCCTCTCTTTTAGTCTCTCTCCTCTCTCTCCCTCTTTAGTCTCTCTCTCTCTTCTTCTCTCCCTCTTTTAGTTCTCTCTTTATCTCTCTCTCTCCTCTTTAGTTTCTCTCTCTCTCTCTCTCTCTTTTAGTCTCTCTCTCTCTCTCTCTCTTAGTTCTCCGCTCTCTCTCTCCCTCTTTTATTCCTCTCTCGCTCTCTATCTCTCTCTCTCTCCTTCTTTGTCTCTCTCTCTCTCCCTCTTTACTTGCTTTTCTCCTCTCTCTCTCTTTTAGTCCCTCTCTCTCGCTCTCGATCTCTCTCTCTCTCTCTCTCTCTCTCCCTCTCCCTCTTTTAGTCCCTCTCTCGCTCTCTATCTCTCTCGCTCTCTATCTCTCTCGCTCGCTCTCTCTCTTTCTCTCTCTCTCTCTCTCTGTTACTTCCCTCGGGCTCTCCATCAGGTTTATGAAACAAATGGTTCTTCTAACTGTAGCTCCCTCTCTCTCTCTCTCTCTCCCCCCTCTCCCTCTGTGGGAACATCTTTTCTGCTTGATTCTCCATAGTGCCAAAGCCTCCCTCGGAGGGTGAAAGTTCTGCGCACTCCTGAGTAGCAATAATAACACTCATTTACAGGGAACAGTGATATATGGTGTCTGAGAGTGGCTTTTTCTTATGATATATAACGTGTTGTTCATTTTCTATCTGGATGCAGGCCCATTACAATATAGTATGGAATATACTGTAGCTATAACATGATGTTCTCTTGTAGGTAGGGTCATTTTGATGCATTTTAATGTTGCGTTCTGCACATTTGTTGAGGTTAGACATGGCGCATTAGAAGGTATTGTCCGTGTTATACAGTTTATGTTTAAGTCATTGCTATTTTGATTTCTCAAGCACCCAACTAATCAAAAATGAATTGGAACCCGTCTCGTTCCCTTTCCACTTCATATGAAGTGTCATAGTGCATAACCACTCATAACCTCTCTGTGGCCTATGCCAGAGTTGGCACTGTGTTTATGGTTTGGAGGAAATGGGTCTTTTCTCCAACACTTAGAGGCTAGAAAGGTATCTCCTCTGCCCCTCCTGTGGCTCTTATTTTGTGGACAGATGGGGGGGGGGGGCTGTCTGGGTGTCTACACACTCTCCAGGATCTCTTTCTCTTTATGTCTGCCTGTTTGCCCCTCTCTCTGCTTAGAATTTGGCTTCTCTCGTTCTGTCTCTGTCTTTCTCTCTTGTTGACTCTTGCTGTCTTTTGCTGTCTCTTTGCAGTTCTGTCTATGTCGTTATGTGTGTGTGTCTCTCTCTCTCTCTCTCCTTCTCCTCACTGGCACTTGTCCCTGCAGCTGGTGTATAGAGCCCTCCCTCCATTCTGTGTCTTTCACAGGCCCATATGTAAACACTGACAGTAATCACCAGTGAGTGCTCCGCTCACTTCCTCCTTGGCAGTCGCTCAGAGAGCTATGCATTGGCGGGGAAGGTTTGAGAAACTGCAGACTCCACTTCGGGCTCTAGTAAAATACTGCAATCACTCATCCCAAATGTCTCCCTGGCATCGTCTACAGGGCCAATCATTCAATATTATGGGCACAGTTGCACAGCGTCGTAGTGCCACTCAACTATTAGGCCTTAGACATGAACTCTAGATCACAGACATTTTACAAACCCTGTGATGATAAAATAATCACTTTCTGAAAAGCTTTTGCATTTATCGCCTACTTTATGCATAATACTAAGCTGGCCTTTGCTCAACTTGTTTGTGTTGAATAGTGTTAGCCTATGCTATATAGTGTTGTTACGCTGTGTCCTGTATCTTACTGGGCTGTATTGTGTTGAGTTGTGATATGTTGTATTCTGCGTTGGCTTTGCCGGGTCAGGCTGTGTTGGGGGGGGTAACACGGTGTGAAGAGACTGGCGTGGGCCAGCCAAGCCTGGGATAGTCTCCAAGCCCTGCTTCCCTCTCCTTGGAAGGCATGGGAGTGACTCCAAGCTCTGCTTCCCTCTCGTTGGAAGGCATGGGAGTGTCTCCAAGCTCTGCTTCCCTCTCCTTAGAAGGCAGTCGAGCACAATGAATTCATTCCTCCCTCTTCCAGTCATTTCTCTACAGTATTTGTAGCAGATTAATAAAATAAATCTCAGTTGGAATTTTCTGCATGGAGTGGCCGGCTCCCACATCACAATGGTGACTTTCTCTTCCACTTGGCTAAGTACGAGGGCAGAGGGGGAAAATGTGAGAATGTGTCCCAAACGGCTCCCTATTCCCTACAAAGTGCACTACTTTTGACCAGGACCCTGGTGAAAAGTAGTGCACTATATAGGGAATTGGGCGCCATTTGGGATGCAGACTCTCTTCCTCTTGGCTAAGTCAGAGGGCAGAGGGTGGCAGCGCGGTAGCTTGAGTCATGGTGGCAAAGATCGCTGGGTAAGGAGTGTCATTGTTGTCCAGATAGCTACTGTGTCTACTGTAGTTTGATGGGGAGAATTATTTTATCTGGCTTGCTATTGTGTGGTATTAATTGGGATAAATGTGGGACAGTTGTTTTTTCATATCTACACATTCCAAAATCATGGGGATTAAAATAGAGTTGGTCCACCCTTTGCTGCTATAACGGTCTCCACTGTTCTGAGAAGGCTTTCCACTAGATTTTGGAACATCTGCGGGGACTTGCTTCCATTCAATCATGAACATTAGTGAGGTCGGGCACTGATGTTGGGCGTTTAGGCCTGGCTCGCGGTCGGCGTTCCAATTCATCCTAAAGGTGTTTCATGGGGTTGAGGTCAGGGCTCTGTGTGGGCCAGTCAAGTTCTACCACACCGATCTCGACCAACCATTTCTGTATGCACCTTGCTTTGTGCATTGTCATGCAGAAACAGGACAAACTGTTGCCATGAAGTTGGAAGCACAGAATCGTCTTGGATGTCATTGTATGCTGTAGAGTTAAGATTTCCCTTCACTGGAACTAAGGTCCCTAGCCCAAACCATGAAAAACAGCCCCAGACCATTATTCCTCCTCCACCAAACTTTACAGTTGGCTCTATGCATTAGGGAAGGTAGCATTCTCCTGGCATCCGCCAAACCCAGATTTGTCCGTCGGACTGCCAGATGGTGAGGTGTAATTAATCCCTCCAGAGGACGTGGGGCGGCAGGTAGCCTAGTGGTTAGAGTGTTGGCCTAGTAAACAAAAAGTTGCAAGATCGAATCCCCGAGCTGTCAAGGTAAAAATCTGCTGTTCTGCCCCTGAACAAGGCACTTAACCCACTGTTCCTAGGCCGTCATTGAACATAAGAATTTGTTCTTAACTGACTTGCCTTTTTGTTTCCGCTGAGTCCAAAGGCAGTGAGCTTTACACCCCTCTAGCCAACACTTGGCATTGTGCATGGTGGTTTTAGGCTTGTGTGTGGCTGCTCGGCCATGGAACCCATTTTATGAAGCTCCCGACAAACAGTTATTGTGCGGACGTTGCTTCCAGAGGCAACCAAGGACAGATGATTTTTACGCGCTTTAGCACCCGGTAGTCCCATTCTGTGAGCTTGTGTGGCCTACCACTACGCGGCTGAGTCGTTGTTGGTCTTAGACGTTTCCACTTCACAATAACAGTTGACAGGGGCAGCTCTTTGATTTGATTTGATGAACTGACTTGTGGGAAAGATGGCATCCTATGACGGTGCCACGTTGAAAGTTATTGAGCTTTTCAGTACTGGCCATTCTACTGGCAATGTTTGTCTATGGAGAATGCATGGCCGTGTGCTCGGTTTTATACACCTGTCAGCAACGAGTGTGGTTGAAATAGCATAATCCACTACTTTGAAGGGGTGTCCTTATACATTTGGCCATGTAGTGTATATTCAGGTGTACAGTAGGTTATCAATTTGACCAGTTTCTCACAGCAGGAAAATAATCCTGCATTAGCAGGACATTTTTCTAGGGGTTGATAAAACATTTTATCCACAATCTTTCCATTTCATACATTCATTTTACACATGCATTTCAGACATTTAGGAACCCCACCTATCTAAGGTGTCAGCCACAAACTAGGCATGTTGTTCACCAGACCTGTGTTTTGGGGGGGGGGGGGCAGTTAGCCTAGTTGTTAGAGCGTTGGGTCAGTAACTGAAAGGTCGCTGGTTTGAATACCTGAGTTGACAAGGTGAACAATCTGTCGATGTGCCCTTGAGCAAGGCACTTAACCCTTGCTCCAGGGTTGCTGTACTACTATGGCTGACCCTGTAAAACAACACATCTCCCTACACCTATCTGGTGTATGTGACAATAAAAAACATCTAATCAACATCAACTTCTTGGCGCAGCCTGGAACCAAAACTGTTTATAGGCTAGTAGAGGAATAAGGCCAGAATAACATGGCTCTATGGGGGCGAATTCACGAGGAACCAAACAGAACTTAATGGAAGTCAGCAGAAGCAAATGGAACCAAATAGCGAAGAACCCACTTGAATTTGTCCAATACAAATTCTTGCTTTTGTTGTAAAACGTTTTTTCATTTGGAGTAAGCGGTTTCCGTTGCAAAACGTTTTGCAACAGTGTCCGACTAATGAATTCACCCATGCTTACAGGCTTGTAGAGGAATTAGGCTGTAGCTTGGCTCTATACGAGTCATTATCTTGCCGTGGTTCTGAATCCAAGCTGACTTTTGCTTGGATGTATGAGAGTCCGTAACGGCCCATGGTGCTAAATCCTAGCTGACTGTTTTACTCTCTGACATTATCTTACACCTGGAGAAAATGTTGTTTGAAGCTTCAGAAACTACCAGAAACTCTCTCTATCCGCTGAGCTCTAGTAGCCACTACATCCAGCGGGGGGGAGGGAGAGGGGGGGGGGGGAKGAGAGAGTAAGTATGRGRGAGGGGGGGMATATAGAAAGGTAGAGTGTGTGTGTGAGAGAAGGAGAGGGAGAGGGAGAGCTCACACTGCTCTCCAGCCCATTTGATACCAGACAGATCAGATGTGACACAATCCTTTTTGTGTTTGCTTTCTTCTGGGTTCATTGTCTTGTTACATGAACCGTTTTAGTCTTACATTTAGTGGCCCTCCCTCTCGTTCCTTCCAAATCATACAAACCCCTCTATCCTCCCTTTCGTCCTCCCTCCATCTTATGCCCCTCTGCTCAAGTGGGGGGCACCCTCTTTTTCTGTCGAACTTCATTCCTTCTCAGTGGTTTGACGGTCTCCTCCCAGCTGCCCCGGGCCTTTTTCTTGGTTGACGAGGCTGATTCAAGCACATGTGCCAAGGGGCCAAATTAACCCAATTACCCTGGGCAGTCCAATCAGACCTCTACCCCCTACAGCCCCATTCAGCATCCTCTCCACCCCTCTATTGCCCTCTCAAGACCAAAATAATCACTGGATGGAGTGTGAGTGTGTCAGACATAGACTGAATTTGGGGAGGGGTAAGTGAGGGCTCTCATATGTAGGGCAGGAGTGAG
This sequence comes from Salvelinus sp. IW2-2015, assembly GCF_002910315.2. Taxonomy (NCBI): domain Eukaryota; kingdom Metazoa; phylum Chordata; class Actinopteri; order Salmoniformes; family Salmonidae; genus Salvelinus; species Salvelinus sp. IW2-2015. The sequence goes on from NC_036849.1 coordinate 1,286,224, forward strand.
ACGTCACGGCCAGTCTGAGTCAGTTACTGAAGACCCCCATCTTCCAGTTCTCACCCACAAGACCAACAGACATGGACAAGAAATGAATGAGTTGAATAAACAGGCATTATCTACATACTTCTTTCTCTCCCTCCCTCTCTCCCTCTCCCCTCTCTCTCTCTCTCTTCTTTTCCTCTCTTTGGGACGGTGAATGTTCAATCTGCATGACATTTGTCATGTAAAAATGCACATGATATTTACACTTTTTTGAGGTCTCACTGATGTTGATTCATTTTAAATGGGGGTTTTTATATTACATGGCATGAGTAAAAAGAGAGAGGAAGCAATATGACATAGAGTGATAAAGATACAGTACTGACAGATGCTGAGGGCACAGGCAGTCCTGTGGAAGCCTCGGCCGTCTGAAGGACCCCACACTGTTATTATAGACTTGTGCTGTGCTGCTAGTCTAGATACTGCACCGGTGAGATGATCGCAAGAGACAAGTGTTCTTGCGTGCAGGGAATGTCTGGAAATGTCAACTTTGTCTTAGGAAATGTCAACTTTGTTCAAAAGGTATAACCAGTGTAGTTCTCCAACTTTAGGCCCACCTCTGCAAGCATAGAAGTTGATTATTAAATGGCTGACCTGGCTGTTGGATATACACACAGAGGTAGTTGAGGAGAGGGCAGTCGGGGTGAGAAATGGCACTATAGCGTAATGTAGGAGTTAGCCTTGACGTCCAGCATTGCACACAGTTGAAGTCGATGTGTATTCAAGCGGCTGTGTTTTTTATGCAAAGTAACGTGTGTATTTTTCCAGACATAATTTCCGCACACAGATTATCATATTAAAGATTTCTGAAATGCATGACATCAAACGTTCTTTCTGCTGTCGACTGCATTCTACAGGAGAGAGAGTGCCTTTGAAGTTGAACTGTGGCAGAGAGAACACAGGGAGAGAGTATGCCCAGCCTTGGCTGGTGGGGTAACCAATAGCAGAGCTAGCATTTTGTTGAAGCCGGCTCAGTTGATTAACCAATATTTGATTTCTGCTTCGGCTGCCTCAGAGGCATTGGGCTTAATGTATTTATTCTGGAGAAAAGCAGCAGGAACTTGTGAGGCCTATCAAAATCCTTTGGAAATGTCCCTGTAAATTCTAAGGTAGGCTATGTTGTAAGCATGGATTAAAAGGTGCAAGCAACGGGTAGGCTAGGACAATGATTGGCGCAGCATTGATGTACAGTAATGTGCTACTGATGGTGCGGCTGTTATTGAGTCATTCTGGAATAATAGTAGCATTCTGTAACAGTGCATGACTCAAATGTAAATACTTAATTCCTTCACACCAGCCTGCACAGGCCATCGTCCCCTCGGTTCCATTGCACAGCATTACATAACCTAGGATAGTCTATACACATATGCACATACGCACACCTGGATGCACGAGCGCACACACACACACACACACACACTTGTGTGTATATATATATATATATAGTTGAAGTCGGAAGTTTACATACACTTAGGTTGGAGTCATTAAAACTCGTTTTTCAACCACTCCACAAATTTCTTGTTAACAAACTATAGTTTTGGCAAGTCGGTTAGGACATCTACTTTGTGCAAGACACAAGTCATTTGTCCAACAATTGTTTACAGACAGATTATTTCACTTATAATTCACTGTATCGCAATTCCAGTGGGTCAGAAGTTTACATACCCAAAGTTGACTGTGCCTTTAAAAGGCTTGGAAAATTCCAGAAAATGATGTCATGGCTTTAGAAGCTTCTGATAGGCTAATTGACATCATTTGAGTCATTTGGAGGTGTACCTGTGTATGTATTTCAAGGCCTACCTTCAAACGCAGTGCCTCTTTTCTTGACGTCATAGGAAAATCCAAATAAATCAGCCAAGACTTCAGAAAAAAAATTGTAGACCTCCACAAGTCTGGTTCATCCTTGGGGGCAATTTCCAAACTCCTGAAGGTACCACGTTCATCTGTACAAACAATAGTACGCAAGTATAAACACCATGGGACCAAGCAGCAGTCATACCGCTCAGGAAGGAGACGCGTTCTGTCTCCTAGAGATGAACGTACTTTGATGTGAAAAGTGCAAATCAATCCCAGAACAACAGCATAGGACCTTGTGAAGATGCTGGAGGAAACAGGTACAAAAGTATCTATATCCACAGTAAAATAAGTCCTATATCGACATAACCTGAAAGGCCCCTCGACAAGGAAGAAGCTACTGCTCCAAAACCACCATAAAAAAACCCAGACTACGGTTTGCAACTGCACATGGGGACAAAGATCGTACTTTTTGGAGAAATGTCCTCTGGTCTGATGAAACAAAAATAGAACTGTTTGGCCATAATGACCATCGTTATGTTTGGAGGAAAACGGGGGAGCCTTGCAAGCCGAAGAACACCATCCCAACCGTGAAGCACGTGGGTGGCAGCATCATGTTGTGGGGGTGCTTGCTGCAGGAGGGACTGGTGCACTTCACAAAATAGATGGCATCATGAGGATGGAAAATTATGTCGATATATTGAAGCAACATCTCAAGACATCAGTCAGGAAGTTAAAGCTTGGTCGCAAATGGGTCTTCCAAATGAACAATGACCCCAAGCATACTTCCAAAGTTGTGACAAAATGGCTTAAGGACAACAAAGTAAAGGTATTGGAGTGGCCATCAAAGCCCTGACCTCAATCCCATAAAAATTTGTGGGCAGAACTGAAAAAGCGTGTGCGAGCAAGGAGACCTACAAACCTGACTCAGTTACACCAGCTCTGTCAGGAGGAATGGGCCAAAATTCACCCAACTTATTGTGGGAAGCTTGTGGAAGGCTACCCGAAATGTTTGACCCAAGTTAAACAATTTAAAGGCAATGCTACCAAATACTAATTGAGTGTATGTAAACTTCTGACCCTCTGGGAATGTGATGAAATAAATAAAAGCTGAAATAAATCATTCTCTCTACTATTATTCTCACATTTCACATTCTTAAAATAAAGTGACCTAAGACAGGGAATTTTTACTAGGATTAAATGTCAGAAATGGTGAAAAACTGAGTTAAACTTCTTATGGCTGCAATCCCGGTAATGGGATCGATATGACAACAGCGAGTGATAGTGCAGGGCGCCAAATTCAAACAACAGATATCTCATAATTTAAATTCCTCAAACATACATGTGTTTTATACAATTTTAAAGGTAATCTTGTTGTTAATCCCACCAAAGTGTCCGATTTCAAATAGGATTTTCAGCGAAAGCACCACAAACAATTATGTTAGGTCACCGCCAAATCACAGACAAACACAATCATTTTTCCAGCCAGTCACAAAAAGCAGAAATAGAGATAAAATTAATCACTAACCTTTGATGATCTTCATCAGATGACACTCATAGGACTTCATGTTACACAATACATGTATGTTTTGTTTGATAAAGTTCATATTTATATAAAAAAATCTGAGTTTACATTGGCGYRTTACRTTCACTAGTTCCAAAAACATCCAGTGATTTTGCATAGCCACATCGATTCAACAGAAATACTCATCATAAATGTAGATGATAATGCAAGTTATACACATGGAATTATAGATATACCTCTCCTTAATGCAACTGCTGTGTCAGATTATACTTTTTTTTTTTTTACGGAAAACGCAAACCATGCAATAATCTGAGACGGCGCTCAGAACAATAGTCAAATTAGCCGCCATGTTGGAGTCAACAAAAACCAGAAATTACATGATAAATATTCCCTTACCTTTGATGATCTTCATCAGAATGCACTCCCAGGAATCCCAAGTCCACAATAAATGCTTGATTTGTTCGATAATGTCCGTTATTTATGTCCAATTAGCTACTTTTGTTAGCGCGCTTGGTAAACAATTCCAAAGTCACGAAGCGCATTCCCTAAAAGCTGACGAAATGTCCAAAAGTTCAGTAACAGTCAGTAGAAACATGTCAAACGATGTATTGAATCAATCTTTAGAATGGTGTTAACATAAATCTTGAATAACGTTCCAACCGGAGAATTACATTGACTTCAGATGAGCGATGGAACAGAGCTCCCTCTCATGTGAACGCGCATGGTTAGAACACGGTCAGGTCATGGCAGACCTGACTAATTCCCCTCTCATTTGGCAGCCCTTCACAGTAGAGGCATCAGACAAAGTTCTACAGACTGTTGACATCTAGTGGAAGCCATAGGAAGTGCAAACTCATTCATATCTCGCTGTGATTTCAATGGGATCTTGGTTGAAAATCGRCCAGCCTCAGAATTTCCACTTCCTGTTTGGATTTTGTCTCAGGTTTTTGCCTGCCATATGAGTTCTGTTATACTCACAKACATMATTCAAAMAGTTTTAGAAACTTCAGSGTGTTTTCTATSCAATACTAATAATAATATGCATATATTAGCAACTATGACTGAGGAGCAGGCCGTTTACTCTGGGCACCTCTGTGCACCTTTCATCCAAGCTACTCAATACTGCCCCTGCAGCCACAAGAAGTTAAATGTATTTGACTAAGGTGTATACCACCCAATGTATTTAGCCAGCAGCATACCACCCTGCATACCACTGTTGGCTTGCTTCTGAAGCTAAGCAGGGTCGGTCCTGGTCAGTCCCTGGATGGGAGACCAGATGCTGCTGGAAGTGGTGTTGGAGGGCCAGTAGGAGGCACTCTTTCCTCTGGTCTAAAAAATATCCCAATGCCCCAGGGCAGTGATTGGGACACTGCCCTGTGTAGGGTGCCGTCTTTCGGATGGGACGTTAAACGGGTGTCCTGACTCTCTGAGGTCATTAAAGATCCCATGGCACTTATCGTAAGAGTAGGGGTGTTAACCCCGGTGTCCTGGCTAAATTCCCAATCTGGCCCTCAAACCATCATGGTCACCTAATAATCCCCAGTTTATAATTGGCTCATTCATCCCCCTCCTCTCCCCTGTAACTATTCCCCAGGTCGTTGCTGCAAATGAGAATGTGTTCTCAGTCAACTTACCTGGTAAAATAACGGTATAATAAAAAAAAGTATGTAAACTTCCGACTTCATTTGTATATAAAGTACAGCAGACAAGGTGAATTTTGGCCACAAGTCCTAACGAGGAGAGCTTTCTTTTATAACACCACACTGTGGTTAGAGGACGTTTGGAACGGGCCGGAAAGGATTGAAGGGGCTTCAGTCCTGTGTTCTTCTCCTCTTCTGTTCTTGACAGTTGCTTTGCTGCAGTGACAGAAGGAGAGATGAGAAGGAAACGACAGTGTTTGCAGTTTTTCCGTCATGCTCAGAACTTGGAGTGTGTGTGTGCGAAGGGGGGGGGGGCAGATTTTTTGTGTGTGTGTGTGTGTGTGTGTGTGTGTGTGTGTGTGGTGTGTGTGTGTGTGTGTGTGTGGTTAACGGGCAGACAGCAGGCCTCCTTTGGGAGCTGTTCTAGACTTCACTCCTTGAGAGCTTGTGTTTTAAGGTTTGGAGATTTTGGAGATGTAAGCCTGCTTGTCTGTCAGGTTAAATCGTGCTAGCTGCTGTAGTCACACTCCTTTTCACGACAGTTAATATACATGTATACATATTTTTGTGGTATTACACATTTTGTCTCCTGATGTCTGACCTTGTGTTAGAATTCAGGCCTGAAATGGACCATTGGATGCGATAGTAATCCTTGATATTACGGCGCTGTTGAATTGGACACCTGTGTTGTTCTGTTGTCTTGTAGGTATAGAGTGCCAGTAGTGACAAACACAGAATACATCAGGGATGTCTCCAAATTCCAGACGCTTGTAACGTTTCCGAGAGGAAAAGGTCACTGTATAATACACTGAAAGGATGATGCAAATGATTCTTCTGATACCTGTCTAGTTGTCATGTGTGTATTGTGTGTGTATCGTGTTTCTATGACGTGTGTATTGTGAGCTTATCGTGTTTTGTATCGTGTAGCATGTCCATCCCTGCCGTGTATGCAATTGCCAGGTATCTTAACAGGGTAACAGGGCAACAGGGCTTGATGTTGGCCCCTACACTTCTTCTACACATTTGTCTCAAACCCAACGTTGTCGTAGTTTATTGGTCTGTTTCTATGCTCCTCGTTTTGATGGTTTGATGGTTGCGATACATATCCTTTCTAATTAATCTGTCGCCTGAGCAAATATGTTTTTTTGATAAGGTGTTTGTGTATTTGTCGGTGTGTGTGTGTGTGTGTATTTAGTAGATTACCATTCAGGCCATATCTCAGCTCTGTCAGGGTGCCATGGCTGCAGCCAGTCGCTTGTAGGATGGACACCTTATCTCTCTCTTTCCAGACCCTGCCCCCGTCACACACACACTCGCACCCCAGCATACACACTCACAAACACACACGCACCCACACCCCCTCTGAGCTCTCTGACACTCATCCACAGCCTCTCAACAACAGACAACGGACACTTCTACCTGGTTCTATTTATTCATAAATGTAAACTTTGGCAAGCTGTCCATGACAAACAGCAAGAACAATAGACCTGCTTGCAATAAAGCATACAGTTGTAGGATCTTAATTTGAGCCAGTTTGCTACAGCAGGAAAATAATCCGGCAGCAAAAGGAAATGTGAAGCAAATCAAGTCTGACATTTTTTAAGTGGAAATTACAAACTTTAGAAGCCTTTTTAAAACTCAAATACACTACAAGTTAGCATTTTCTTTTTTCAGCAGCAAAAGAATGATCCAATTAAGATCCTACATCTGTATATCACTATATGACCGTCTGTTTTTCATCTTTAGACTCCTGTCTTTGTTCTCCATGTTTTTTTATTTTACAGATTTCTCCCTGCTTTCCTTCTCTCTCTCAGGTGTCGAAATCCAGACAGTTGGACACACACACACACACACTTGCACGCAGACACACACACACACACACACACACACACCGAACAGTGGGTGTAAATAGACAGCTGTGCACAGGGCTCCTGACTCCATTCAGAGTACAGAAAGCTCATCAGACTCAGGTCCCGGCAGGTGGATAGAGAGGGGGCAGGGAGAATCCACTGTGTCAATCTCTCCTTGGGAAAGGGAGAAAAAAAAGATACGGCCCGAAAAAAACAGGCAATCAAGCCGGCGCGTGAGTGGCGTTACACATGAGTAGCTCCCGCTTATCCCTTCAGGCTTCTGCCCTTTCTATTCCTCCACCATCCCTCTCTCTCGCTCTCCCTCCATCCCCCATCCAACCATCTCTGTCCCCAGGTAAAGGCTGTCCTTGGGCCAGGGCTGTCGATAGTATGTGAACTGAAATGCTCTTACAGTCAGAGAGTTCATACTTGTTTATTTTTATGTTTCCTTGTTTTACCTTTATTTATTGACAGATACATAATCTGTGTAGTTTACTTGCCCTTCTCACGTCTCCCTAGATACCTGTGGTCTAGCACTAGATCAATAACTGCTTATGATCAAGCGGTTACTACTTCAGACAGAGATACATACACTGAATCTCATGGGATAAGGTTTTGATGATCAAAATAAAACAAGGATACACTATAACTGCAAGCAGCCATGCCGGGGTTTAAGCATAAAATATATATATATTTTTTTTTTTCCGAGTTACAAATCCTGAGTGGGATTACATTTTCAAATTTCCCAAATATTGTAGTTATTACCATTTAACAAATAACTATCATTTCTGTGTCTCGTGGTGCCGGACTCAATCACGTAGAGAAACGTCACAGTGAATTTGGGCCATATAAATAATGCCCCTGAAGTATGTCAGCCAAAAGCTGTGGAAAGGGGAGGGGAGGGGAGGAGGAGGAGAGGACAGAGGAGAGAATGAAACAGAGGGAGGGAAAAGATTTAGAGGGGCAGTGTTGGAGAAAGCGAAAAGAAAGGAGAGGTGGAGGAAGTAGGATGTGAAGATGATGACGGGAAAAGACAGTCGATGGGACGGGAAAGAGAAGGGAGGAGAAAGAGGATGAGGACGGCAGAGGAGGAAATAGAGCGAGGGGGGGATGATAAAGGGCTAGTGGGGTCTTTGTGAAAAGGCTTGATTATTGGTCGTCCTAGGGGGGCTTTTGTCTAGGTCCCAGGGGAGAAAGGGTTAACACCACTTAGCCTCAGGGAAGACGAGAGCAGCAGTGGCTGTGTGTGTGTGTGTGTGTGTGTGTGTGTGTGTGTGTGTGTGTGTGTGTGTGTGTGTGTGTGTGTGTTAGGGAGGGGTTGATGGGGGTTTGAGGGATCATGATGGGGTCCCCCGCTGTTTTCTAAAATCACTGCGCACTCTTGCTCACACCCCCCCCCCGCACACACACACACACTCAGAAATACTAAAATGTTTGCATGTAGGGATGCCAGGAATTATGGAGCCTGAGGGTAAGACTAGCCTTTTGAAGAATGTTTGTTGAGAATATGGTATGTTAGAGAGTAGTAGAGAGCTCCCCTACCAAACCCTTTCACTGCACACTAGCAGTATGTTGTTTGTGATAGTTCTGGGCACTGCATTATCCAACCAATTATCTGCATGTGTCAAGATGTCACTGCTGCCTCAGAACAATATAGCTCTACACACATACACGCACACACTTTAATGTTGTGTCTGTATTAAACCCCTCCATATTGTACAGTAGACTGACTCATCCTAGCTGATAGGAAGCACACATGGAGGGAAGGAGACGTCCGCTAACTTTGAGGGCCCTATTTTTATCCCTTCGGTCCCAGAGGGTAAAGCACTGGAGCGCTCCACTGCCCAAAGGGCTCAGTGGTGGGTGACACTCACTGCTACTGCTGCAGGTCCCAGCTGCCTACCAATTTACTGGTGGGGGGGGGGAGTGAAAGAGGGGTTGAGAGAGACAGAGGGGAGATATAGAGATGGAGGGGAGAAAGAGAGAGAGAGAACTTAATAACCAATGTTTCTCTACAAGAGATAAGAAGCTATTTGATGACAAACAGCAACAGAAATCTAATCACAAACATGACAAATCACACACATATCTTCCTATAGAATGTACTGTTCCGTAGAAATCCATTAACCCAAGAGTTGATGTCCACGCCCGCATGGAAATATAATTAGCATAACAACATCTGTCTGTTTAAGCTAAATATAATTTTTTTGGAGTGTCTGCCTTCTGCATCTGCCACAAAGTCAGAATTGTCTATAGGATATCGTAAAAATGTATGAAATTAAACTTTTTGGTCTTTATTTAAGGTTGGGGTTAGGCATAATGTTAGCAGTGTGGTTAGATTTAAAATCTGATTTTAGAAATAGGCAGGGTTTAACACTTTGTGACTGTGTTAACTAGTGACGGCCGTGGCAGCGCTACAGACCAGGAGACAGCCCGACAATGGATCTTCTCACGAAAACGTCTGCAGAGTCTGAACGGTTTGAGCTAGAAACTAACATGATTCCACTATGGGAAAGCTGAGAATCTCACGAACACGTCGGTGTTCTCTGTTTTCACAGGAGCTTCATGGGACTCGTCTCAACTTAGAAACGCCAAACGGTTTGGGCTACAAACTAACAAATGATTAACCCCACCATCGAAAGCTGAGACTATCCCGAACTGCTTTACGATGCCCACAAGCCTTACAAGACTTGTTTACAGGTAACCCAGTAACGGGCTGAAAAATGAATGGAAATGAATAGGGCATTTCCACGTCAAAGGTATACCGGTCATTCTACGGTAAAAAAAAATAATAATAATCCTGAGTTGCTTTATTATATCTCTCAGATATAAGACAGACACTTAAAAACAGTGTAGTGTGTAGTCTTAGGTGTAATAAGAGGTTATCCTAATAAGAGGCGATCCAATTTTTTTTCTTCAGCGGATGGTCAGGGGGACGGAATATAGTTACATTTGTAGACTGCAAATTGACCGCAAGAAGCCGAAACAGATATAATATTTGATCAAAACATAATAATTTCAAACCTCGATTACACAACATATATCTCTCTATTATGCATGGAAATACTTCGGAACTGGATACCCAAATTAAAATCACTTGCTGGTGTTTTTACAGACTTTTATGTCCAACAAATTAGAAAACTCGGGGGGCAAATAAAATCACCCGGGGTAAAAATTCAGCCTGTTGGCCGCCAGAAGAAAGGAGGTTTTAAAAACGCCAGAACACTCCCACACACAGACCCCATTAGGCCCAACATATGTTGATTACTACCTTTCTAGGGATGTGGATGAGTAATGTAGAGAGGTTAGAGAGAAATGCACAGTGTGTGACTGTGTTAGATGCTGGCTGGATTGAGTGCATCATTCAAGGTACAGTGGATGCACTTTAAATGCCAAGTGCATTATCGGAGCACACGCACTCACACACACATAGACAGACACATGCTATGTGTAGGTCTGGATTCAGTTTGAAAGTCCTATTCATTTGTATTCAAACTAAATCAATCCCTTTTCTATTTTATAGCAATTTTTTTAGATTAGCCCTACCTATTTATTTAAGCTACAGATTCAACTTTTTAGGACGTTAGATTAGGCCTACCTATTTATTTAAGCTACGGATTCAACTTTTTAGGAACGTTAGATTTAGGCCTACCTATTTATTTAAGCTACAGATTCACCTTTTTAGGACTTTAGATTAGGCCTACCTATTTATTTAAGATACAGATTCAACTTTTTAGGACGTTAGTCTAGGCCTACCTTATTTATTTAAGATACAGCATTCAACTTTTTAGGACGTTAGATTAGGCCTACCTATTTTATTTACGCTTACAGATTACACCTTTTAGGACGTTAGATTAGGCCTACCTATTTATTTAAGCTACAGATTCAACTTTTTAGGACGTTAGACTAGGCCTACCTATTTATTTAAGCTTTCAGTGTTCATGGAAGGTAGTTGTATAATGTACATCATAGATGGACCAAATCTCAACTCCAATCAGACTAAATACACACTTTCAGACACTCTTCCCAAGTAATCTTTTAAACAGACATTCAGAGTATGAAAGTATCACGTGATTATTCTGACATGCTCCTTAGACTCTACCTTGTGTGTTGGTCTAAATCGCAACCACATAACCTTCTATCCTATTCATCCAATACAACCAATGTATTATTGCTGTGGCCCGTAGATAAGCTAACTACGCTAACTCAAATCAAATTGTATTTGTCACATACACATGGTTAGCATATGTTAATGCGAGTGTAGCGAAATGCTTGTGCTTCTAGTTCCGACAATGCAGTAATAACCAACGAGTAACCTAACAATTCCACAACAACTACCTTATACACACAGTGTAAAGGAATGAAAGAGTATGTACATACAAATATATATGAATGAGTGATGGTACAGAACGGCATAGGCAAGATGGTATAGAGTACAGTATATACATATGAGATGAGTAATGTAGGGTATGTAAACATTATATGAAGTGGTATTGTTTAAAGTGGCTAGTGATACGTTTTTTACAACAATTTTTACATTATTAAAGTGGCTAGAGATTTGAGTCAGTATGTTGGCAGCAGCCACTCAATGTTAGTGGTGGCTGTTTAACAGTCTGATGGCCTTGAGATAGAAGCTGTTTTTCAGTCTCTCGGTCCCTGCTTTGATGCACCTGTACTGACCTCGCTTTCTGGATGATAGCGGGGGGAACAGGCAGGGGCTCGGGTGGTTGTTGTCCTTGATGATCTTTATGGCCTTCCTGTGACATCGGGTGGTGTAGGTGTCCTGGAGGGCAGGTAGTTTGCCCCCGGTGATGCGTTGTGCTCACTACCCTCTGGAGAGCCTTACGGTTGTGGGCGGAGCAGTTGCCGTACCAGGCGGTGATACAGCCTCACAGGATGCTCTCGATTGTGCATCTGTAAAAGTTTGTGCGTGCTTTTGGTGACAAGCCGAAATTCTTCAGCCTCCTGAGGTTGAAGAGGCGCTGCTGCGCCTTCTTCACCACGTTGTCTGTGTGGGTGGACCAATTCAGTTTGTCCGTGATGTGTACGCCGAGTAACTTAAAACGTACTATCCTCTCCACTACTGTCCCGTCGATGTGGATAGGGGGGTGCTCCCTCTGCTGTTTCCTGAAGTCCACRATCATCTCCTTTGTTTTGTTGACGTTGAGTGTGAGGTTATTTTCCTGACACCACACTCCGAGGGCCCTCACCTCATCCCTGTAGGCCGTCTCGTCATTGTTGGTAATCAAGCCTACCACTGTAGTGTCGTCCGCAAACTTGATGATTGAGTTGGAGGCGTGCATGGCCACGCAGTCGTGGGTGAACAGGGAGTACAGGAGAGGGCTCAGAACGCACCCTGTGGGGCCCCAGTGTTGAGGATCAGCGGGGTGGAGATGTTGTTACCTACCCTCACCTACCCTCAGGAAGTCCAGTACCCAGTTGCACAGGGCAGGGTTGAGACCCAGGGTCTCGAGCTTGATGATGAGTTTGGAGGGTACTATGGTGTTAAATGCTGAGTTGTAGTCGATGAACAGCATTCTGTTCATCGTGGTTGCGATTGCGTCGTCTGTGGACCTATTGGGGCGGTAAGCAAATTGGAGTGGGTCTAGGGTGTCAGGTAGGGTGGAGGTGATATGGTCCTTGACTAGTCTCTCAAAGCACTTCATGATGACGGAAGTGAGTGCTACAGGGCGGTAGTCGTTTAGCTCAGTTACCTTAGCTTTCTTGGGAACAGGAACAATGGTGGCCCTCTTGAAGCATGGGAACAGCAGACTGGGATAAGGATGGATTGAATATGTCCGTAAACACACCAGCCAGCTGGTCTGCGCATGCTCTGAGGACTCGGCTGGGGATGCCGTCTGGGCCTGCAGCCTTGCGAGGGTTAACACGTTTAAATGTTTTACTCACGTCGGCTGCAGTGAAGGAGAGTCCGCAGGTTTTGGTAGCGGGCCGTGTCAGTGGCACTGTATTGTCCTCAAAGCGAGCAAAGAAGTTGTTTAGTCTGTCTGGGAGCAATACATCGGGGTCCGCGACGGGGCTGGTTTTCTTTTTGTAATCCGTGATTGACTGTAGACCCTGCCACATACCTCTCGTGTCTGAGTCGTTGAACTCACAAGCTGACCAGACCGGACACGTCGCAAAATATATTTAGAAATCCATGTTATTCAATTATTGCACCCACACTGCTCGCGCGTGCCCATGAGCGTCTGCGATGCCAAGAGCTAAAATAGGATTCCTTTCTATTTCTGACGCAGATCGCGCTGAAAGTCCTGCCTCTCCCATCTCCTCATTGGTTTATAGAAGCAGGTACCCACGTGCCATCTCCTCATTGGTTATACCTACGTGGGTGATTGAAAGACGAAATGTTTTGCCGGTTGTCGTGGTAAAAGTGTAGATGCCAATCACCATATAAGTTCAAAGATGAAAAAGCCTGGAAGGATTAGAGATGACTAGATACGAATCGGTTGGCCGTTTTATGTGTGGATTAATTGTCGGAGTAGATGACCTTGTGCATTTCAGGTAAAATAACATCTCAATGTTTATATCCCAGGACAAATTAGCTAGCAACAGCAAGCTAACTAAATAGGACAAATTAGCTGGCAAGTGCAAGCTAACTAGCTAAATTGCCATACATGTTTAATGCTTTTCGACCTGTCCCCAAACTAATGTCATTGGTTCAGAGTTTGTTTTGATATTTTAACCTGCGTGTCGTGATCGCATTTGGTGTGGGGGGACAAAATACATTTATGCACGATAGCGCACGATGGCGCACGCGCGCAGCCGGTTTGGGTTCCGTGTCAGTGTTGACATTAAGCCAATAACCTTTCTCCTCATGCTTTAATAGAGCTACTTGTAATCTTTCAACATTTACGGGAGAGTGGGGTTAGTTGAGCCATTTCTAACATTCAGCATCACTCTGTCAAGGGAAATATAGTATTCTTTCAAACAAAGATACATATATATTTCAGGATGTTTTGTATCCCTGGAAATAATCAGAATGCATGTAAACATAACAGTTTTGAAAACCTAGCTTTCCCCCAAAAAAGTGGTCTCTTGCCACCACTTACCCAGGTATTGATTATAGGAACAGGGTTTTTTGAGCCGTCTTTGGGTAAGTGGGTGATGGTGTACTGTGACAGTGGGTGCAGGTAGGTCAAAGTTTAATTCATGGAATGGGGTGTGGTATATTGTATATCTTAAATGTATGCCTACATTCAGATATACGCAGAGTGTAGAAAACATTAGGAACACCTTCCTAATATTGAGTGGCACCCCCTTTGGCTCTAAGAACAGCCTTAATTCGTTGGGGCATGGACTCTACAAGGTGTCAAAAGCGTTCTACAGGGATGTTGGCCCATGTTGACTCCAATTCTTCCCACAGTTGTGTCAAGTTGTCTGGATGTTTTTTGGGTGGTGGACCATTCTTGATACACACAGGAAACTGTTGAAAAACCCAGCAGCTTTGCAGTTCTTGACACACTCAAACCGGTGCGCCTGGCACCTACTACCATACCCCGTTCAAAGACACTTAAATCTTTTGCCCTGCTCATTCACCCTCTGAATGGCACACATACACAATCCATGTCTCAATTGTCTCAAGGCTCAAAAATCCCTCTAACCTGTCTCCTCCCCTTCATCTACACTGATTGAGTCGACATCAACAAGGGATCATAGTTTTCCCCTTGTCAGTCTATGTCATGGAAAGAACAGGTGTGCCTAATGTTTTGTACCCTCAGTGTAGATCTCTCTGTTGAGTATCACGTACCCTTCCATGTCTTGACCAGCTGTCTGGGACAGGGATGTTGTTTCGATGTGCCAATTCATAGGGAAGTTCTCTACATTTGATGCGACTAAGCCCATGACACTGGTCTGTGAGATTCCTGATATGTTTAGCAAGCTCAGACCCCCTGTCATCAGATAAGACCTTATCTATCATAGCCTCTCTTTCGCACAAGTACGTGTTTGTTAATTTTTTTGTCAATGTACCCCTTCAGTGTGATTCAGTCTATTTTTTTCATCTCTCGCTGCTGCTCGAATGGACTACTTCCCTTCTCTCAGATCCCAACTGATGCATAAAGCAATCTTAAAACGACTTTGGTTTAGATACAAGCGTCATGAAACCTAAGACAATAAATGTATTTGACTTAGTCAAAATCAGTTTTTTGGACCTAACTTGCTTTTCCATGTGGTTTCTTCCTTCACAGACTCCATGAAATGATGACCTCTTCATAAGTATTTGGTCCCATGATTTAAAAAAAATGATTTCCTAGAAACAACGGGTGGCTCAACTAAACCTTTGGCTCAACTTACCCTACTCTCCACTACCCCTGTCACTTCCTGGTCTTGTCACGCTGAAATGTGTCCCCCTTGACACCAAGTCATATTAATGACAAATATTCAGAATGTCCCGTCTGTAAATTAGTTTAACATTTAGATGAAGCTGGCCTGATGTGATGATGATCTCCTGTCAGAATGTAATTGTATCTTTTCACATATTAAAGGAGGCTGGCTCGGACAGAATGACATCTCTGTCTGTCCTTAGACGCTGATGTCTGGTACTTGTTGTTGTTTAAAGTAATATCATTCTGGTATTTTTAAGTTTTACTGTGTATGCGTTTTGTAAAAATATATGAAATAATTGTCAAAAAGACAAAATATATCAAAGGCTGGCTCAAGTGGAGGAAAGCATATTTATTTCTCTAAAATCCCAATTCAAGACTCTTTATTGCCACCTTTATCCTTGCTCGACATCAAGCCCAGAAGACGCACGCACAAGCGTACACACGAATGCACGCGCACGCACATACACGGAAAAGCTTGTCATACCTAAATGACATGTCCTTGAAGCTAGCCTGCTGATGCTGCAGATATTGTCAAGTCCTCTTATGAAGATCAGCAACAACATCCAAACTTTCTTGTTAATGTTGCCAAGACCAATTCATTTTTTTTAAGCCATTCCGATCTCATTTACTAGGTCTTATTGATTTTTTTTGCAGTGAGATGGCTATTTGGTGTCAATCCACATTATCTTGGCAGCGAGCTGTCATGTTGGTATCAAGTCAGACTAAATCAAATCAAATCAAATTGTATTTGTCACATGCGCTGAATACAACAGGTGTACACCTTACAGTGAAATGCTTACAAGCCCTTAACCAACAATGCAGTTTTAGTGTTAAGTAAAAAATAGATAAATTAAAAATAGCAGTAACAAATAATGAAATTAATTAAGTAAAATAACAGTAGCAAAGCTATATACAGGGGGTACCGGTACAGAGTCAATGTGCGGGGGCACTGGTTAGTCGAGGTAATATGTACATGTAGGTAGAGTTAAAGTGACTATGCATAGATGATAAACAGAGAGTAGCAGCAGAGTGAAAGGGGGGGGGGGGGGGGGGCAATGCAAATAGTCTGGGTAGCCATTTGATTAGCTGTTCAGGAGTCTTATGGCTTGGGGGTAGAAGCTGCTAAGAAGTATTTTGAACATAGACTCCGGTACCGCTTGCCGTGCGGTAGCAGAGAGAACAGTCTATGACTAGAGTGGCTGGAGTCTTTGGTATAGATGTCCTGGATGGCAGGAATCTTGGTCCAAGTGATGTACTGTGCAGTACGCACTACCCGCTGTAGTGCCTTGCGATTGGAGGCCGAGCAGTTGCCATACCAGGCAGTGATGCAACCAGTCAGGATGCTCTCGATGGTGCAGCTGTAGAACTTTTTGAGGATCTGAGGACCCATGCCAAATATTTTCTGTCTCCTGAGGAGGAATAGGCTTTGTTGTGCCCTCTTCACGACTGTCTTGGTGTGTTTGGACCATGATAGTTTGTTGGTGATTTGGACACCAAGGAACTTGAAGCTCTCAACCTGCTCCACTACAGCCCCGTCGATGAGAATGGGGGCATGCTCGGTCCTCCTTTTCCTGTACACACAATTATCTCCTTTGTCTTGATCACGTTGAGGGAGAGGTTGTTGTCCTGGCACCACACGGCCAGGTCTCTGACCTCCTCCCTATAGGCTGTCTCATCGTTGTCGGTGATCAGGCCTACCACTGTTGTGTCATCAGCAAACTTAATGATGGTGTTGAAGTTGTGCCTGGCCATGCAGTCATGAGTGAACAGGGAGCACGGGAGGGGACTGAGCACGCACCCCTGAGGGGCCCCCGTGTTGAGGATCAGATTGGCAGATGTGTTGTTACCTACCCTTACCACCTGGGGGCGGCCCATCAGGAAGTCCAGGATCCAGTTGCAGGAGGTGTTTAGTCCCAGGATCCTTAGCTTAGTGATGAGCTTTGAGAGCACAATGGTGTTGAACGCTGAGCTGTAGTCTGAATAGCATTCTCACATAGGTGTTCCTTTTATCTAGGTGGGAAAGGGCAGTGTGGAGTGCAATAGAGTTTGCATCATCTGTGGATCTGTTGGTGCGGTATGCAAATTGGAGTGGGTCTAGGATTTCTGGGATAATGGTGTTGATGTGAGCCATGACCAGCCTTTCAATGCACTTCATGGCTACAGACGTGAGTGCTACGGGTCAGTAGTCATTTAGGCAGGTTACCTTAGTGTTCTTGAGCACAGGGATTATGGTGGTCTGCTTGAAACATGTTGTTATTACAGACTCCGTCAGGTACAGGTTGAAAAAGTCAGTGAAGACACTTGCCAGTTGGTCTTCACTATTACCTTCTCAGTAAATGGCATTGACATGCCTCAGAAACCTAGATAATACACCTCTCCAAACTGATTGTTAATTTCCCTTAATCATTTCCTGCTTGTTTCTACCATCCATAGGCCTAATGTATGCTAGGCAGGTTACCTCAACATGCGGGGATGCAAATGTGAAAATGGTGGAGGTAGATTCTAGAAACGGTCTGTCTGTTGGGGTGCTCGGGATGGAACGCATCACGAGAGCTCGGCCTCGCTTTTTTAAACGCCTGTCTTATCCGCTTCAAGTGGAGAATTATGGGCTGTCCTACCACCCCTACCCCCACTCCCTCCACCCATCTCCCCCTTCTCCCATCCTCTCCCCTTTCTCATCCAACCGTTGTTACTTTCCCCGGTCGCCAAGGCAACGGCTGCTCAGCTGAGAAATGGCAGCGGCGCGTCGGTAGTGGCTGCGTCGGCAGTGGCTGTAGCGACGGCGGAGGGAGTGGAGGCATCGGCTGGCCCGTCATTAGGTATCTACACAGGCGCTGACAGCAGAGATAATGGCCAATAACCCTGTATTATGTTGGGGAGTAAATGAAAAGTCTCCCGGGACCCAGGGCCTGTCATGCTTCTTCAGTTCCGGGAGTTATGCCTACACCGCCGCCCCAGACAGAAGGCACCAGGCGCGGGGGAGATTCACCGTGCCGTGCCGCACCCCCCCCCCCCTCTCTCTCTCTCATGGATGAACTAGCTAGGACTCTGAGCCTATGGGTAAAGGGTCTGGTTGATAATCAGGAATGTGAGGAAACCATTTCAGTTTGTGGATATTGTTCTTCTTTTGACAAATAAAATAGGTATGAAAAGATTGATTTTGAGAGAGTGAGATGAAGGCACTGATTCATAGTTGCCATTTATTTGTGGTCAAACCTATGAAATATAGGCCTATCGGTTGATGGCCTTAAAGACTATGAAATAGGATGAATTGAATTCAAACAACAAAGTGAATGTATTTGTTCTAACACACTGTAGTACCAAAATGTACACTGTAGAAAGTGTCAAATGCATTCTGATGAAAACCTATGCATTTTACATTCATTGCTCAGTCTAGACTGAAGAAATTATGTTTTTGAAAGTACGTGTGGCTGTCCGACTCATCCTACCAGGGATTACTGTATGTGGTATTGTTTAGTATGTGATTTCTCTATGTGCTATTAGCATGCACTTGTACGGGTGTCATAGTCAATTACACAGCGTTGCTGTTCGTCATGTTATCAGGGATAGACTGTACTAAGCTCATCTCCCTGTACCCCGATGCGTCTCTCTAAGGGTGATATTAAACGTGTCTGAAGGGGGTTATGATAGCTCTGGCAATAGCTATTCTCTTTGCTACCTGCACACTCGATGGATGGAGTCAAAATGGCGACAGATAATTCCCCACACCCCTTTCAACGAGGATATGTGCTCCTTCCCTCCTCCTCCCCTCCACTCTTCGTTCTCTTCATCGTCCTTCTTTCCTCCCTCACTCCATTCTGCGTCGTCGCTTGGTTCCGACAACGGGACGCTCCATTGGTCAAGCCCGGTAACAAATGAATATCCGTCTGAGCGCCTGAAATTACTGATGGTTATCTCTCTTTCGCCTCATTGGACAATTCTGCTATCATCCATCTTGGCTTGCTCTCATCCTTCTCTCAAAACCCTTCTCTCCTCTCCTCTCATCCTCTCTTCCCTCTATCTGCTAAAATGACAGTCATTATTTTCGCTGTGTCTGAGAAATGGATGAGAAGGAGGGAGAGGCCCATCCCCCTCTTTTTGCTCTTCTTTGATGCTGTGTCTTGTTTCTTTTCTCTCTCTTTTCTCTCGTTCTCTCTATTTTCGTGGCGATTATATGGCCTTTGCCTCTCCCCATTAGAGGAAATGACTGTAGAGCAGGGTGGCCCTCTCCTCTCACACAGACAGACATGTCACAATACCACCTCAGCTTTTAGAGAGAGAGAGAGAGATTCCTTCTGCAATATTTCCTGCTGTATTATGATTTAAAAAAATATTTGGCAAATAATTAGTACATTAGTCTAAAATGAACAAAAATTCTGTAGGCCTATGTATTGGCATATTTTGAAAATAGCGCAATATTTCTTGCTCTCTGAGTGCTGAGGCCCAAAAACCTTTTTATCAAATGCAAATGATTTGCTACTAGTCGGGCTAGATATGTCCTTCGCCTCAGTTTGTAATTGGTATAATTGCAGTAACATCTAGCCATGATTGTTCCCACCTGAGCTCTGGTGAAAGGTGATCATGTTTTAATATGCAGCTCATTCTACCATGTAATCACTCCTTTGTGTGGGATATAATCTCCTCCCACAAGCAAAAGAAGCATCTGCACCCCCGGAATACATGTTGTGTGCGTGTGTCATGTTCTGAGCTATTTAAAATAGAATAATGTATACGTGGGCAATTTAACCTTTTTTTGTTTTTCTGGTATTCATATTTTTTGGGGACATGCAGTGTCATTGTATTTTCTGTCAAATAAGACAATGAGCTGGGCCTCAAATAGAGAGGTGGGTATATAGAAGTTAACGGTGTTAGCTTGACTGAAGAAGCTTTAGTTGGATACATACTATATACAAGTCTCCACCCATCCGTCTCCACAGTTTAATGAGGCCATAACATTTTTTTTTACCTTAAAGGGGCAATCAGCAGTTGCTACATTCATTTTTGAACTTATAAATGAATGATATGTACCCGTTGATTCTTGAAGAATGTACAGTATCTTATGAATGCCTCGTGAGCTTAGTTCAACTGTCGTACCCCGTCTGACCCCAAAATATAAGCTTGTCTTACTCCAATGTTCGTAAACAAAGTACATTTACACGAACACTATAGCCTCAAAATATGGTTAAAACTATCATTTGGATGGTTAGTCCTTACATCTATAGAGGTTACAGTTCCCCAGCCCCGTCCCTCAGCTTTTTACCAAAACAGGGGCAGAGAGAATACTTTGTTATTGTTTCTACTGCTGATTGCCACTTTAATCTAATTTGTTCAATATAATTATGACAGTTCATTGCATTTAATGCTTCAGGTTTTGTACATTTCCCTTTTCAAATAAATCAGAAATAAATTCCAAAAGTCGTTAGTGTTTGCATTCAAGGTCAGGATTTTATATAAGGGTATTAGCATACAGCATTAAATTCACTTGAAACGGCCATCCAGAGTACGAATTATACCGTGACATTCGGGGGTCAATTTTCTTTCGACAGGACCTACAATGTGTGCGTGCGCCTGCATCATTTAAAAAAAATTGGCTTTAAGACATGTCATTTAACATTTTAATGTGTCTCGCACACAACCAGTCATGATGCTTTCATCTGATTATCAAACAAATCACTTCAAAAAGTAGGTTAAGTAGGTCACCTGTGCACTTTCGTCTCCTTCAAAATAAACCCAGCACTGTGCACCTGTGCCGTTTGAATGGAAAGGGACATCTATTACGAACACCATTCGTGTGATGACATTAAGCCTACAAAGTGCCGTGTATTCATGAGGGTCAAGGGAAGCTAGGCTTCCCTAAGAATGTTAACAATACGAAATGATTTTGTCATTCGTGTGTATCTGTGAGGTTACCATGAATTACACTGTATTATTTACAAGGCTTAATATTTGATTTTTTTTGCATTGAATCATTTAGTGTATGACTCAAAAAAATTATGGCAATCATCTGTTTTTATCACCACTAAGAAACTGCTAGCCATTGGCTGCTAACAGCTGAGAACTGCTAGCCATTGGCTGCTAACAGCTGAGAACTGCTAGCCATTGGCTGCTAACAGCTGAGAACTGCTAGCCATTGGCTGCTAACAGCTAGAGAACTCTAGCCATTGGCTGCTAACAGCTGAGAACTGCTCGCATTGGCTGCTAACAGCTGAGAACTGCTAGCCATTGGCTGCTAACAGCTGAGAACTGCTAGCTAACTGGCAAGCACAAAAACAGTCAACAACTTCGGGAGTAGAGACCCCTAGAAAATAGTCTGATCGCCCTCTAGTTGTGAAAGTAAGAACTGCCAAAAATGCACAGTCAAAGAGGAGACATTACTATTATGTCAGGAAATGTAAAAAAATAAATAATTGAGGCATACTAAGACAAGAGAAACGTGAAACAGTGTGTAAATAATAACACATTAGTGCAGGAAATTAAGAAATGTATTAAAATGCTGGAATTAAACGATTAACTATGCAAATGAGCAAAAGCTGTGCGCATTAAGGAAATGGACGCCTGGCTCAAATAGAAGCATGTCTCTAATAAGCGCCTGTTGTGTAGAGTGATTTAAGCAAATAAATGCCTGGCTATTCATTTAAGTTTTACGGTATTTCACTGGAGAAAGCATGCGAGCCAGGCAAACAACGCCCTTCTGTCTTAGTATCTGTAGTTCATGTATCTGATGCTGTCTGGCCAAAAATAGTATGACATGTTATATTATTTTGGGCCAGACAGCATCAGATACATGGACTACACATACTAAGACAGATGGGGTGCTGTTTCATTCGCTCGGATTCTTTCTCCAGTGAGTCTGTCTGTCGGTGTGCATCTTGGTCAAAACGATCTACATATTCAGAGACGACCTATGTGGCCCTGGTCACCCCCTGGACACGCCACTGTTTCTCTCTCTCTCTCTCTCTCTCTCTCTCTCTCTCTCTCTCTCTCTCTCTCTCTCTCTCTTCTCTCCTCTCTCTCTCTCTCTCTCTCTCTCTCTCTCTCTCTCTCTCTCTCTCCACTCTCTCACTCTCTCACTCAATCTCTCACTCTGCACCTCAGCCCTAACGTTACCTGTAATTGAAAAGATGAGAGAATTCATGAAATATAGCTAATGCCCAGAGATCAAAAAGAGCTATCAAATTCAAATTAGCTGGGTATGAAATTGCTTCCAGTGGATGGCGGGAGAGACGGCTTTAAACAGTCACCCGCAGCTTCCACGAAATGGAATAACAATTTTCAGAGGGCGGGATGGAGTGAGAGGGCCGTAAATGGATAATCCACATCCTCGTTGTTTCTTCGAGAGGCTGTACTCTTCCCCAGATTGTCATGTCTTCTTGTCTTTTTTTGCAACAAAGTGGCCCATACTGACATAGTGGAGCTTAATGTGGATGGGAGAAAGAAAGACACCATTTTGAGTTTGAATGCCTCATAAGGCTTTTCCCCGTATTACTTCTGCATGTTGTGGTAGCGTGGGCGAACGCCTTGATTTGATACACCACTGGTAGGGTGGGAGTCGAGATTTGGCATTACACATGATTATAGAGGGAAATATCTCAATCAGCTTCTCTCTTTCCTCTTTTTTCTATCCCTCTCTCATCCTCCCCCGTTTTCCTCCCCCCGACTCTCTCTCTCAATTTATCTTTCCCTCTGTTCCTCTCTATCCTGCATGTTATGTCATTTATTTTCAGCCCTCTGTGAATAACACTTTTATTCCGATTAACAATTACCGAGCTCGTATGAATAATTCCCCATTTGCTAAGCAATCTGTTTCCATGTAAGGTGTCCTTGTCAGGTGAGGCAGAGAGTGTGTGAGAGAGGGAGAGGGAGAGAGAAAGTGGAGTGTTGTAGTGGGTTTGTTCTGTTGAATATGAATGGACCTGCCCTGGGCCCAGTCCTAGGCATGCTGCTCGTCTCTGTCTCTGTGTGTCACTCTGTGTTGAGTAAGGCCAACAGATGGTCAACCCTGGAATTCCTCAACGCTTTCGCCTGGTCTCTGGCCAGATCCACCCTGCTGATAACACCTCCGACAAAAATGTGTGGGGTGTGTGTTTCTGTGCATGCGTATTGCATTTTGTGTGTGTGGGTGTATTTTATAATACTACGTTCGTGTGCTCGCGCCAACATTATCTCACGATTCCCCACCACACTGTTTTGATACACAGCTCCTGGGTTTGTTATAAAAAAATCCCTCCATTCACAACACACGTACAGCTCCTGTGTCTTTTCAGCTAACCTTTTTTTCGAATTACAATAATTAAACTGCACATCCGGCTCAAACGAAGACCCTGTGAATTTTTGTCTAGATTTTTTTTTTCTGAATGAAATCGCTCATTGTCAATTAAATACGCTCCTCTTAATTAACAATCTGGAGGTTTCCTGGAGAGAAAAGGCTTTTAGGACTAGTTTATACAGGTAGAGAGGAATGGAGAGAATAGGAGGCATTTTCGCGCTTCATGTTGAAATCATCCCAAAGTATACAAAAAAAAATTCCCAACTCAATGAAGTTACTTATAGATGGTTTGGAGATAAAGCACCAAAATCCTAATATATAGATAACATTGACTTGCATTGGATTGTGCCACAAAAGTCTGAATTTTTAACAGTGGCCAGGTAAATGAAACCTAACCAGGGAAACCATTAATTTTGTAATTTTGGTGAACTATCCCTTTAAACTGTACTTACAGTTGAAGGAAACAACAACATTTTGTTGAACCATTATTTTTCCATAACATTTCTTGGAATTCAAACTCGAAAGATATAAAGAGCAAAAGAAGACACACGCGCGCACGCACACACGCACACGCGCACACGCACACACGCACACCGCACACACACACGCACCACACACACACACACAACACACACACACACACACACACACACACACACACACACACACACACACACAAACACACACACAAACACACAGTACCAGTCATCATCGGAGAGGTTCTTTTACATTGTTTGTCTGATTTACCGACCTCACCATCCCTGAACTATCGTTATAGATAAAATACTCATAGTGAACAGTAAAACTCTTTTAGAACCGGTGGGCTGTGGATGAAAAGAACACACACACACACACACACACACACACACACACACACACACACACACACACACGCCCGCAATGAGGCCACTTATGGTCAGTGAAGTCTCTTGATGTGATGTGTTATACAGTATGAGGGAGAACAGAGAGAAATTGTGTAACCTATACCTTCATGTGAGGGTGTGTTTCTGTGTCAATGTGTGTGTGTGTGTGTGTGCATGTGTGTGCGCATGTGTCTGTCAATTATGCTAATGCATGGAGAAATGATCCCCTGTGTTTTCTGCTGTTCTCGCAGGGAACCCCAGGTTAATTTCACACAAGCTGTCCACCTGGTATTACAGAGAGGCAAGAAAATGAAGGGAGGGAGGCTGTGAGAGAGGGAAAGAGATCATGGGAGAGTGAAAAGGTAGAGGGGAAGATTTTATTTATCCAGGCTAGTCTCATTGAGAATACAATCTCTTTTTTCACAAGAGACCTTGACGAAGGAAAGGGAGGAAGGCAGGGAACAGGAAAATGTAGTGGAAAAGGGAGATGTGATGGGAGAAGGAGGTATGGGGAATAGGGAGGGAAAGGTAGAGAGGCAGAGAAAGGTAGAAAACGAGGTGGAGGGAGAGCTAATAGCGCCTGCTGAAATGTGGAAAAGGGAGGAGCGAGTCACTGGAGCGGAACGAGAAATGCAGCAGGGCCCTAGACTCAAGAATGTGCACAGAAAGAGAGAGGGAGCGAGAGCAGAGGGATAGAAAGGAAGAAGAGGAGAGAGTCATTGGAGAGAGATGCTGATCTAGGATATTACTCGCTGAAGCTCCTCAGTGCATTAAATCAGACCCTCTCCCTAGCCATGAGTTCACCAGCAAGATAGAGGAAGATAGATACAGAAGAGCACAAAGTGGATGCTCTAAACTCTGATTTATAGCTACTGCTCTGACCAAAGAGCCTTAATCCAGGGAAAATATTCAGCGAATTTGTCATAAATCATTTTGTGTCTAGATTATTTATGGGCAATGACTTATTCATCACAGATTCACTTTTTAACTAAAACCATTACTGCGGTGTCACTGAAGCCAGTCATTTCATTAATGTTTTATTTAAAACAATCCATATTATTAATTAATCAGGGCTATTGTAGTCATTTATCACAGTCTGTGGTGGGCTGTCATTTTAGTCAGTCAGTAGACCCTTCTAGACACACTCTTGAGGTTTTAAATTACTGTGCAGAAATCCAGTGTTTGAGGGTCAAGAGTCGACCTGTCTGGTTTTAGGCTACAGACAGACTAGTTTTAGTTCCAACAGCTGTTTTAGACTTGGGAATCCATCCCAGAGAACTCCCCGACCGATCAATAAGTTAAATCAATTAGGATTTAAGTTAAAGCAAAGTTGAGTTGAAACTGAGCCTCTTTTTCAAAATGATACTTTTTTTTACCTAGGAGACATTTTGAGAAGCATTGCCAACCAGGTGGCGGTGCAGTTCTCTCCCCTCAAACAGACAAGATATAGTGGAGCCATAACTTCTTTCTTTTGCCGTTTCTTCTTCTCAGACACTTTTTCGTAGGACCCCTTGCCAGGGCTCATCCAGTCTCATCCATCCCCCTTAGAGTTATATAGGAAAGGCTTATGGAGACTGTTAAAATCATTACTGCACCATAAAGTCCATCCACTCCATACATATTACTTATGAAGATATTCTTGGCCTACTCCTTAAGTCCATATTTCAGGACACTCGTTACAGCTATGAAAACCCAGGGGTCGTCTAGCCCGATCTCTATCTTGCTTGTGCATTTTGGCTTCAGTGCGTCCTTCCTGTGTAGCCTACTGGCCTTGCGCCATCTTGGAATGTTAAATACCCCCCTCGCTCACAAACTATACATGTGTTTGTATCTACAGTGCCTTTGGAAAGTATTCAGACCCCTTGACTTTTTCCACATTTGTTCTAAAACGTATTTTTTTTGTCATTTTTGATAATTTATTTAAAATATATCACATTTACATAAGTATTCAGACCCTTTGCTTAGTCGTTTGTTGAAGTGCCTTTGGCAGCGATTACAGCATCGAGTCTTCTTGGGTAGGACGCTACAAGCTTGGCACACCTGTATTTGGGGAGTTTCTCCCATTCTTCTCTTCAGATCCTCTCAAGCTCTGTCGGGTTGGATGGGGAGCGTTGCTGCACAGCTATTTTCAGGTCTCTCCAGAGATGTTAGATTGGGTTCAAGTCTGGGCTCTGGCTCGGCCACTCAAGGACATTCAGAGACTTGTCCTGAAGCCACTCCTGCATTGTCTTGGCTGTGTGCTTAGGGTCGTTGTCCTGTTGGAAGGTGAACCTTCGCCCCCAGTCTGAGGTCCTGAGCGCTCTGGAGCAGGTTTTAATCAAGGACCTCTCTGTACTTCGCGCCGTTCATCTTTTCCTGGATCCTGACTCATCTCACAGTTCCTGCCACTGAAAACACCGTTCATCTTTGCCTCGATCCTCTCTCCCAGTCCCTGCCTCTGAAAAACATCCCCACAGCATGATGCTGCCACCAGCATGCTTCACCGTAGGGATGGTGCCAGGTTTCCTCCAGACGTGACGCTTGGCATTCAAGCCAAAGAGTTCAATCTTGGTATCATCAGACCAGAGAATCTTGTTTCTCATGATCTGAGAGTCTTTAGGTGCTTTTTGGCAAACTCCAAGCGGGCTGTCATGCGCCTTTTACTGAGGAGTGGCTTCCGTGATGGTTGTCCTTCTGAAAGGTTCTCCCATCTCCACAGAGTGAACTCTGTCAGAGTGACCATCGGGTTCTTGGTCACCTCCAAGACCAAGAAGTTCGGCCGGGCAACCAGTTCTATGAAGAGTCTTGGTGGTTCCAAACTTCTTCCATGTAAGAATGAGAGGCCACGGTGGTCTTGGGGACCTTCAATGCTGTGTAAATGTTTTGGTACCCTTCCCCAGATCTGTGCCTTGACATAATCCTGTCTTGGAACTCTACGGACGGACAATTCCTTTGACCTCATGGTTTGGTTTTTGACATGCACTGTGAACTGTGTGGGCTTTTATAGGCAGGTGTGTGCCTTTCCAGATCATGTCCAATCAATTGAATTTACCACAGATGGACTGCTATCAAGTTGTAGAAACATCTCAAGGATGATCAATGGAAGCAGGATGCACCTGAGCTAAATTTTTTCGAGTCTCATAGCAAAAGGTCTGAATACTTATGTAAATAAGGTATTTCTGTTTTTATTGTTTATACATTTGCAAAAATGTATAAAAAACAGTTTTTGCCTTGTCATTATGTTGTATTGTGTGTAGATTGCTGAGGATTATAATTTTTTATTTTTTTTTGAATAAGGCTGTAACGTAACAAAATGTGTAAAACGTCAAGGGGTCTGAGTACTTTCCGAATGCACTGCATGTTGATTGGATATGAACTGAAACGTCAAATTACAATATTGGTCCAAAGCTAGCTTGGATAGTTGATGCTTAATAGTTTTAGCCCTACCTCTTAATTTTTACCATTGTGTTTACTGTCAGACGTCTATGTGGTCAGTCAGGCAGTTCTCCTCTCTGTCTGTCTGACTGTCTGACTGACTGACTGTCAGTCAGTCAGTCAGTCAGTCAGTCAGTCAGTCAGTCAGTCAGCTCCTATGGGCAAAGCTCTGTGGTCCCCATGGCTTCGCTACCCATGCACACAGACAAAGCTTGTTTAGCCAGCAGTGGGCCACGGAGGGGTGGATGGGAGACAGGGAGGGGGGTGGTATGAGGTGGTGGGGTGCCTGGGGGGGGGGGGGGGGGTTTGATTAGAGAGAGGGTTCACTTCATTCCACTAAGCCTGGGGGAGAAGAACGGAAACTCTGAAGTTAAACTAAACTTTCTTTGAACTGAGCGGATGTCATCTGAAGCTGTGTGGGTTTTTTCTATTACAGACTGACTTGGTATTCTTTGTCCCTCCTCTCTCATACAGCTAACATTGATATGATACGGCTCTCGTTATGTATGCACTCTCGTTAAAACACGTTTGTATTCGTTCCCCATTAATCTCCCTCTTCCAACCAAATCAAAGTGTGTTCCCTAGTCCGAATACATTCTGCAATGTACTCCCTGTACTAGTATGTATCTCTACAGTACAGCACACCTCCCCCTCATAACCCCAGACTTGTTCCAATCACCTCCTCCCTCACATAACCCCAGACTATGTTCCAACCACCTCCCTCCTCTCACATAACCAGACTATGTTCCAACTCACCTCCTCCTCACATAAGCCCAGACTATGTTCCAACTCACCTCCCTCCCTCACATAACCCCAGACTATGTTCCAACTCACCTCCCTCCCTCACATAACCCCAGACTATGTCCAACTCACCTCCCTCCTCACATAACCCCAGACTATGTTCGCCAACTCACCTCCCTCCCTCACATAACCCCAGACTATGTTCCAACTCACCTCCCTCCCTCACATACCCAGACTATGGTCCAACTCATACCCTCCCTCCCTCACATAACCCCAGACTGTTCCAACTCATCTCCTTCCTCACATAACCCCAGACTGTTCCAACTCACCTCCCTCCTCACATAACCCCAGACTATGTTCCAACTCACCTCCCTCCCTCACATAAGCCAGACTATGTTCAACTCACCTCCCTCCTCACATAAGCCCAGACTATGTTCCAACTCACCTCCCTCCCTCACATAAGCCCAGACTATGTTCCAACTCACCTCCCTCCCTCACAATAACCCAGACTATGTTCCAACTCACCTCCCTCCCTCACATAAGCCCAGACTATGTTCCAACTCACCTCCTCCCTCACATAAGCCCAGACTATGTTCCAACTCACCTCCCTCCCTCACATAAGCCCAGACTATGTTCCAACTCACCTCCCCTCCCTCACATACCCCAGACTATGTTCCAACTCACCTCCCTCCCTCACATAACCCAGACTATGTTCCAACTCACCTCCCTCCCTCACATAACCCCAGACTATGTTCCAACTCACCTCCCTCCCTCACATAACCCCAGACTATGTTCCAACTCCCCCTCCCTCCTACATAAGCCCAGACTATGTCCAACTCACCTCCCTCCTCACATAAGCCCAGACTATGTTCCAACTCACCTCCCTCCTCAACATAAGCCCAGACTATGTTCCAACTCACCTCCCTCCCTCACATAACCCCAGACTATTGTTCCAACTCACCTCCCTCCCTCACATAACCCCAGACTATGTTCCAACTCACCTCCTCCCTCACATAACCCCAGACTATGTTCCAACTCACCTCCCTCCCTCACATAACCCCGACTGTTCCAACTACTCCCTCCTCACATAACCCAGACTGTTCCAACTCACCTCCCTCCCTCACATAACCCCCAAACTATGTTCCAACTCACCTCCCTCCCTCACATAAGCCAGACTATGTTCCAACTCACCTCCCTCCCTCACATAAGCCAGACTATTTCCAACTCACCTCCCTCCTCACATAAGCCCGACTATGTTCCAACTCACCTCCCTCCCTCACATAAGCCCAGACTATTCAACTCACCTCCTCCCTCACAATAACCCCAGACTATGTTCCAACTCACCTCCCTCCCTCACATAACCCCAGACTATGTTCCAACTCACCTCCCTCCCTCACATAAGCCCAGACTATGTTCCAACTCACCTCCCTCCCTCACATAAGCCCAGACTATGTTCCAACTCACCTCCCTCCCTCACATAACCCCAACTATGTTCCCAACTCACCTCCCTCCCTCACATAAGCCCAGACTATGTTCCAACTCACTCCCCTCCTCACCATAAGCCAACTATGTTCCAACTCACCTCCCTCCCTCACATAAGCCCAGACATGTTCAACTCACCTCCCTCCCTCACATAACCAGACTAGTTCCAACTCACTCCCTCCTCACATAAGCCAGACTATGTTCCAACTCACCTCCCTCCCTCACATAACCCCAGACTATGTTCACTCCTTCCTCCCTCACATAACCCCAGACTATGTTCCAACTCACCTCCCTCCCTCACATAACCCCAGACTATGTTCCAACTCACCTCCCTCCCTCACATAGCCCAGACTATGTTCCAACTCACCTCCCTCCCTCACATAAGCCCAGACTATGTTCCACTCACCTCCCTCCCTCACATAACCCCAGACTATGTTCCAACTCACCTCCTCCCTCACATAAGCCCAGACTATGTTCCAACTCACCTCCCTCCCTCACATAAGCCCAGACTAGTTCAACTCACCTCTCCCTCACATAAGCAGACTATGTTCCAACTCACCTCCCTCCCTCACATAACCCCAGACTATGTTCCAACTCACCTCCCTACCTCACATAAGCCAGACTATGTTCCAACTCACCTCCCTCCCTCACATAACCCAGACTATGTTCCACAACTCACTTCCCTCCCTCACATAACCCAGACTATGTTCCAACTCACCTCCCTCCTCACATAACCCCAGACTATGTTCCAACTCACCTCCCTCCCTCACATAAGCCCAGACTATGTTCCAACTCACTCCCTCCTCACATAAGCCCAGACTATGTTTCCAACTCACCTCCCTCCCTCACATAACCCCAGACTGTTCCAACTCACCTCCCTCCCTCACATAACCCCAGACTGTTCCAACTCACCTCGCTCCCTCACATAAGCCCAGACTATGTTCCAACTCACCTCCCTCCCTCACATAACCCCAGACTATGTTCCAACTCACCTCCCTCCCTCACATAACCCCAGACTATGTTCCAACTCACCTCCCTCCCTCACATAAGCCCAGACTATGTTCCAACTCACCTCCCTCCCTCACATAACCCCAGACTATGTTCCAAACTCACCTCCCTCCCTCACATAACCCCAGACTATGTTCCAACTCACCTCCTCCCTCACATAACCCAGACTATGTTCCAACTCACCTCCCTCCCTCAACATAAGCCCAGACTATGTTCCACTCACCTCCCTCCCTCACATAACCCAGACTATGTTCCAACTCACCTTCCTCCCTCACATAACCCCAGACTATGTTCACTCACCTCCTCCCTCACATAAGCCCAGACTATGTTCCAACTCACCTCCCTCCCTCACATAAGCAGACTATGTTCCAACTCACCTCCCTCCCTCACATAACCCCAGACTATGTTCCAACTCACCCCCCTCCCTCACATAAACCCAGACTATGTTCCAACTCACCTCCCTCCCTCACATAACCCAGACTATGTTCCAACTCACCTCCCTCCCTCACATAAGCCCAGACTATTTTCCAACTCACCTCCCTCCCTCACATAACCCCAGACTATGTTCCAACTCACCTCCCTCTCACATAAGCCCAACTATGTCAACTCACCTCCCTCCCTCACATAAGCCCAGACTATGTTCCAACTCACCTCCCTCCCTCACATAAGCGCAGACTATGTTCCAACTCACTCCCCCCTCACATAAGCCCAGACTATGTTCCAACTCACCTCCCTCCCTCACATAAACCCAGACTATGTTCCAACTCACCTCCCTCCCTCACATAAACCCAGACTATGTTCCAACTCACCTCCCTCCCTCACATAGCCCAGACTATGTTCCAACTCACCTCCCTCCCTCACATAAGCCCAGACTATTTTCCAACTCACCTCCCTCCTCACATAACCCAGACTATGTTCCAACTCACCTCCCTCCCTCACATAAGCCCAGACTATGTTTCCAACTCACCTCCCTCCCTCACATAAGCCCAGACTATGTTCCAACTCACCTCCCTCCCTCACATAAGCCCAGACTATGTTCCAACTCACCTCCCTCTCCTGCACATCACCCAGGACTATGTTCCAACTCACCTCCCTCCCTCATATAATCCCAGACTGTGTCTCACATAAACCCAGACTTTATCTCCCTCAGTGTGTATTACCCAAGCTGGTATCCCTGTCTCCCCTGTCTTTCTGTCCCCTTCCCTACCTCTCAGTAGTGGAGACAGCCTCTTAGCTCAGGGTGGTTTCCCCCTGCTCTGCTCATTAAGTATTGAGTAGTATGGAGGTAATGGATGAGCTCTAACATCTGGTCTGGCCCAGTCTTTAGTTAAAACAACACTTGCGTTAATTAACCATTGATCACAGGAGCCTATCAGGAGAGGCGTTAGGAGGTGCGGTGGTATCTGTGATGTCAGGTTGCCTGGCCGACCTGGAGATAAGATGGGGGGGTTGTGGGTAGTGTTTGCTTGGCTAATCCGTTTGTGATTGGTTAAGTCAGGTGCACCACTGATATAATAGCTTTGAACCAACTTGTGCAAATGTATGTTTCCACATGATTTTGAATTGCAAGTGCAAACGGCCTTTTTCCCCCCAGACTAGGGTGCTGCTGCACCCATCACAAGATAATGGATGTAGCCTCGAGGAGAGTACATTTAATAATGAATGTTGTTTATTGTTTGGTGCCGAATCGGTGTGCCAAAGTGCCATGTCTAACACAATGGTGTGTTTACTCTGTGAATTAAGATGAGTACTGGAAGAGGTCGCTGCCGTATAACAGCTGGAGGAATGCTACTGTAACTCATGCTGCAATGGCTTTTCTCTGTCAACATCCCTGCTTAAACGTTCGTAGAAGGCCGGATGGTTAGAGCATCCAATATGTACATCAGACGCCTGGTAAATGCTTTCATCAAATACTTATGAAGACTTGAGTTGCATTTGTTTTAGTTTTCCTAGGACAATAGAACCGGTGGACGAAAACTTCAAGCTTAATCAAGCGCGGTATATTTTCACCAGGTCTAATTAATACAGGAACGTGTGCTTAAGGTAAGTGTAAAGGTTCACTCTGGCTCAACCTGATCGTTAACCTATTGTGAGGTCAAATGACGCTCTCCCGGACCTGCCCGATCAGCTCTGGACCTGAGCTATGCCTTCACATTACCAGACCGCACACATAATGCATAGGTGAAAGTGCCATTTTCACTGTGGAATGGATTCCTTTTGAGGAAATGAGGCCTGAAGACACTGTAGCCGCTGTATTCAGAGGATGAAAGACGGAAGCCATTTTGTGTCGACCGGGGCCTTATTGAGTATGCAGAGCACATGTTGTAGCCCAGAGCTGGAGACAGCAAGCACTGGCTGGCTCTGATAAATTCCGCCTGGCCTTGGCTAAACCCACACACTCCCCAGCTTCACTTCACTTAGCAGACAGAGAGCTAATTGAAGATGATCTCACAGATAAGTGCTCGACTGCACTCTTTCCCCCCCCCCATCCCTTCTCTTCCCTCCTCCCCACCCTATTTCTTTCATTCTCGCTAGCCTTTCACTCTCTCTCTTTTCTTTTGTTTCATTCTTTCTCTCTCTGTCCTCTATCTTTGTCACCGCATTTCACTCCCTTCACTCTGTCCTGTCCTGTTTCTCTTTTCTTTTGTCTCAATCTCTCTCTGTCCTCTGTCTTTCCCTCTCGCTTTCTTTTTCTCTCAGCTGCAAAGGCAGTGATACCTTCTCTCCTCTCCTCTAGTCTCTCTCTCTCTCTCACACACATTCTCACTTTTTTTCTTTCTTTCTCTCTCTCTCTCTCTCGCTCACTCTCTCGCTCTTTTTTTTCCCTCTGCTACCTTTTATCGAATTCAAAGCATAACAGACCTGCCATTTCATAAGAAATACCAATTCAAGTGGTGAGATTAGGCTTCTGATGATGTTTGACAATAGCTGTGCATGACACTCTCCAATTATATTTGATGGTCACACTGCCCTGAAACCCGGTCTATCCCATATCTCCTCAGTGTTATTGGTGTCTGTAATGGTCCTTTTTCATGTACCTCACTAAGTGTGTGCTGGTGGTGCTTTTATTGTGTCTTGAGTACATCGTTAAATGTCCTAGGTATCTGGAGAGTCTATATTAGGTTCTAACCTCTCTCTCTTTTTTCTCTTTGGTTTATCTTTATGTCATTGGGTTCTAACACCTGTTCTCTGCTGTCTGTTCCATTGCAGCACGGGAGGAGAACGTGGCCACGTTCCGCGGCTCYGAGTACTTCTGCTACGACCTGTCCCAGAACCCCATCCAGAGCAGCAGCGACGAGATCACACTCTCCTTCAAGACGTGGCAGCGCAACGGCCTGATCCTCCACACGGGGAAGTCGGCCGACTACGTCAACCTGGCCCTGAAGGATGGGGCGGTGAGCCTGGTCATCAACCTGGGGTCAGGGGCCTTCGAGGCCATCGTGGAGCCCGTCAACGGGAAGTTCAACGACAACACCTGGCACGACGTCAAGGTCACGCGCAACCTGAGACAGGTAATAGTGGCTAGGGAGGGTGAGAGAGGACAGCACTGTGGTGCTAACACATAACGTGTACAAACATGCAGATATATTCAGGACATTCAAGTCAACTGATACTGTAGGATAGGTGGAAGACCCATATATTTTGTTCGTGTTAAATAGATCCGACAGTTCCCAAATATTTTTTATTGCGTTATACATTCTCCTGTTCTTTTAGTTTTTTTGGTTCACAAGAATTTTTACAGATTTTTTTTTATTTCGTTTTTTTCAAGACTGTCTCTATTTTTAACCCCATTGATTTACTATTTCCTAAAGACATGGTATATTTCATGCCTACTTTTACCTACTTTCCCGTATTCATTTTCTCCATATTTTCTGAATTCCAAGAACACCAATTTCCGGTCCATTGTTTCTTCGGTCCAGCCCTACAATCCTCGCTCTCGCACTCTCTCTCCCCTCTCCCCTCTCCCTCCTTCACGTCTTATCGTGGGTGCTGGCAGGGAGAAGCTCCAGCCAACCACGACGACTCCTGTTTACCCCAGACTGATCTCTGTCTAGCTGTAAAATCGCCCACAAACCCACATTGCAAAATATTCTAATAGTCAAGGTCCTGTTCCCTTCCACATCCTCAGTGAGAGTTGATGGAGGGAGGGTTCTGGCTCAAGGCAAGGGGGCAAAAGATAGACTAGGATTTCAACTATGTAAGGAATTGTAGTAATGGTTTTCCTTAAGTTCTAATAATATATTACAAATTATATTTATATTTTTTGTCAAATACAATAATGCCAAATGTTGTCTCTGACATTTCATTGGAAACGTTTTCATATTACTACTATAGTAGTGTTTTTAATCTGATCTCTACTCAGTTTAGGAGAAAGCTCAAAGCTGAAATAGATGCTTTGTGAAGGTGCTGTATGAAATCTAGCTACCGGTAGTTATATTCCATACAGCTAATTACGCAATCTGGTAAGGGTGTGTCTTCTCAAGGAGCATTATCTCATGGGAAAGTCAAGCAGCTCTTTGGAATCTAAACCAGGTTGACATTCTATGTAAGTATGTATGCTATGTCATCACTTCATCAAGGTCAACTCAAGGTTCATCCCTCTACCTATGGAATACTCCGGATTTCAAATTGAAATCTTTTACCCACTTTACCCACTCTCTATTTATTTTCTTAATTATTTCTCTCTCTCAATCACCCTCTCTCTCTCTCTCTTTTCCCTGAGAACAAGCTTTTGTAGAAAATCACAACTAACCACTCATGGAATGAGTCATTGTCCTACTAACTGTTGGCTAACCAGCTATTGTACTAACAACACCTTAACTCTTCATCATTGTTTATTCATTTATTTAATTTAATTTTTTATTAACAGCCCCTCTGTTCACTATTTAATTTCCTTTCTTCCCCCTTTTCCTCAAAGCAATCAGGCATTGGACACGCTATGGTAAACAAACTCCATTGTCTGGTAGATATCATTCCAATTTTCCTTTTTTTGGGGTTTGCCGTGTGCTCCTTCCTTCCTTTCCTTCCCCTCTTCCTTTTTCTTTGACTCTTCATTCTAGACACCATTGTCAAAAAAATGTGGAAATGGGGATGGTATTTCTTGGCTTTCTTTACATTGGATTCTCTCCCTCCCTCCATCGTTCACGATTTGTTTCTATCGTTCATCTTTCTTTTTCTCACATGAGCTTCTCTCCTCTTCTGCTTTCCTTTCTACAACTTCTTCCTCCCTATCCCAAAGCCCTCCAAATCAAGTCTTTCTTTAGGGCTTACTGTTTGACTAAAACCTCCTTTGCATTCCCTATGTGTTGGCCGATGACTGTCGACCAAACTGCCAGAAGCTTTCCACAACTACAACTACAAAAAAAGAGGAAAGAAAACCCAAAAGTTCACCAATGGGAGCTCTGACAGTTGTTTCCAGTACACAGTGGCGCATGGCATGCCTAAACTTCTCAATCCTTCCCTTCGATCTCACACTATCCTCATCCGTTGCTTTCCCAATAACCTGCCTAACTAACACTTAACTCACCTGCCGTTCACGCTGTCATTTGTGTGTGGTGAATGTTTATAGAAGTGGCGATTCTGATGCTACACCTCCCTTGAAACCCCCCCCCCCCCTCATGGCTTTTGGTGTGGTCTGATTGTGTCGTGATTGGGCTTTGGCATGTTCCATCCAGCTGACTTAGAGGATAGACCTTGCTTTGTATTAGCACCCCATTCACTCAACTCATCTTGTTGTTAAGAAAATAACTAACTACAACATGGCTATGATACTCATGGCTTGTTCATATGTAGAATTAGCAGCACATCCCTTTTTCGCATGCTTGTCAATGTCTCCACTATCCAGATATCAACTCAAACTTAAACAAGCACAATCAATTTATCCTTGGCGTTGTTGGCATCCTACTAACCCTTCAAATCTAACCAAATGCCAAATCCCCAATGAAACCTCATTTACTAACTTGCATCAAATTTAAAGAAAATATTCCCACTGACATATTTTCTTTATCTGCCCTGGTTGAGCGTAAGAGTTGACGTACATGACAGAAACACAGAGGAATTCAATGACATGGTCCAGGTTTTGGGACTGGGCCACACACTTGAAGCCATTACACTAGCGAGCATTACTAAGACACAATATCGAGACAAAAACCTAGTCCCTGTTAGATTAACCTAAGCATAAACCTCTGCCCTGACCCCTGTACCCTCCTTTCTCCCCCAAACCCAAGATGGTCATGAGTGGACTTTCTCCTTCCTGGTTCTTCCCGTTGTCTAGGTGACGATATCAGTTGACGGTATCCTGACGACCACGGGGTATACCCAGGAGGACTACACCATGCTGGGATCCGATGACTTCTTCTACGTGGGTGGAAGCCCCAGTACTGCCGACCTGCCTGGGTCTCCTGTCAGCAACAACTTCATGGGCTGCCTCAAAGAGGTGACACTGCTGCGATATGTACATTTACATTCAAGTGGAACTTGCAGGGTTTTAACAACTTTTGCAGATATGAAACAAATATCAGTAAAAAAAACATCAAATTCCCAGTTTATGCTTCAAAACAAACTTTATAAGAGGTTTTAAAAATAGGTTTTATTTGACTCAAAATGTCCTAACTTACAAAAAGGCATTGTTGGCAGAATAGATGGATGCAGTTCAAAGCATGATTACTATATATGCTATAAGTATTTAGACCCCTTGACTTTTTCCACATTTTGTTACGTTACAGCCTTATTCTAAAATGGATTAAATAAAAAATTGTCCTTATCAATCTACACACAATACCTCATAATGACAAAGCAAAAACTGTTTTTTAGAAATGTTTGCAAATGTATTAAAATAAAAAAACAGAAATTTGTTGGGTCAGACCCTTTGCTATGAGGCTCGAAATTGAGCTCAGGTGCATCCTGTTTACATTGCTCATCGTTGAGATGTTTTTACAGCTTGATTAAAGCCCACCTGTGGTAAATTCAATTGATTGGACATGATTTGGAAAGGCACACACCTGTCTATATAAGATCCCACAGTTGACAGTGCATGTCCGAGCAAAAACCAAGCCATGAGGTCAAAGGAATTGTCCGTAGAACTCAGAGAGAGGATTGTGTCGAGGCATAGATCTGGGTACCAAAATATTTCTGCAGCATTGAAGGTCCCCAAGAAAACAGAGGCCATCATCCTTAAATGGAAGAAGTTTGGACCCACCAAGACTCTTCCTAGAATTGGCCGCCCGGCCAAACCGAGCAATCGAGGGAGAAGTGCTTTGGTCAGGGAGTTGACCAATAACCTGGTTTTTCACTCTGACAGAGCTCCAGAGTTGGTTAGTTAGCAAGAAATGTGAATTGCTTTGCAAGCTAGCCACCTATGCTGAACTTGAATGACTGTTATCCACAGTTAGCCTATCTGTTAGTTGTCAACAGTGCATGACTTGGGAAGGAGCTCACTGGAGCTGAGTACCGGCACCTCAAATGTTCAACTACTTGAGCTCCTGCACCTCTATAGAATATTAGCTCAAAAGTATTGTGGAGCTCCTGCACCTAAATATAAACAGTACCAGTACCAAAAATGAGTACTGGGACCTATTTCAGTCCAAGTCAAGCACTGGTTGTCAATCAAATGTATTTGGCATCGATCAAATTGGCTGGCAGGAGGGCAAGTTCCAAAAACAGGCAAGCTGCAGAAGCATGAGCAGGCTACTATTCCCCGTTATTTCAATGGAATTTTGACAGCCAACTAGCTTAAAAAGTTTGAGGGTTTATCTAATTTTCCCTAGTTAGATTTTAGCTTATCTCGCTCTGGCTAGCATTATTTGTTGATCTTGTTGTTGATGTGCATAGGCAAATGAGGGAGAGATAGTCTACCTTTTTATGGTTGTTTGATCAATAGGACTGTGACATTTCAAAATGTAAGAGGAGAAATCCATTCAGGTGTATTTTGGGGCTTTTGGCGAATGTGTTCTAATGATCTAACGTCGCACTGTTGCTGCTGCCTGTAAACACACAGTCCAGTTCAAGGTGAGTGATGGCAGGCCCGTGTGGCAAATGGCTAATTTGCATGTAGGTCTATTGTAGCTCTGATTGGTTAGGTTGCACCGGTCTGCGTAAACTCTGGTCCTGGACAAGACAGATGTTTTATTTGTTCACAAATGACTGACTATACGCCAATCCCAAACATTCAATGAATTTATGAAAACTTGAAAATTACCATATCTAAGTGCTCGCTTGTCATGAAATGTACAAATCTAAAAAGTCTTCCTGGGTGTGTATTTGAGCGATTTTAATTTCATGTTGCTAAAACGCTGTCAGTTCCACTTGAACATTTTAGTCATTTAGCAGATGCTCTTATCCAGAGTGACTTACAGTTAGTGCATTCATCTTAAGATAGCTAGGTGAGACAACCACATATCACAACTGTCACATTTGAATTTGAGTCATTTAGTAGAAGCTCTTATCCAGAGCCACTTACAATCAGTGCAGTATGTGAGTCTGTGCTTTACACCAGTGTTTCAAAAATGGTTGGTTAGGACCAAACGGGCCAGTGGGTTACTGTTCAAGCTTGGGTTGAACGTTTGGGAACCGCTACTACGGTACTGTGGGTTCGCTAAAATGTGTTGAATATCATAGGTTACTTGTAAAGAGAGTATCTTGCCATGTGTATTATTGCTCTGTGGATCCTATGAAATCAGGAGTAAATTCAATAAAGCCATCTGGTTTTGAAGAAGGGAGAGATCAGAGCTTTCAGTATCTTCTGGGAGCCATCTGATCCAATTCACAGTGGTTATTCATTTTCACCCGACATCAAATTGTTGCAGGCGTATTTAATTTTGTTTTTCAATTGTTGGTAAATCATTTGATTACGGCCGCGGACGTCAAGCAGTTGCCTGGATGCAGAGGCTCAGGTGAAGTGATAGGATGGGATTCGTTGACTATGCAGCTGGGTTTAAATCTAACAGGGGAGTAGGAAGCAAAGAGACAGTCTGAAAACGGTCTGTTTGTTCCATTGGGTCTGTTCCTGCTCAGAGATGTTTTGATTAAGCCAATTTTTTTTAACAGTGTCACAGTTGCCCTCTGAGCACACATACACACACAGTTCCCTGGAGCTGGTGATGTCATCTTTTAGCGCTTGGCTGGAGACGGTTGCTGCAGTGTGGCAGTATGGTCCTGTATCTCTCTCTGGAGCTGTTCCCTACTGGTACACACACACAAACATACACACACACAAAATACACACTTTCACCCCCTGCCCAAACACATGTTCCCACACCCCCTGCCACCTCCTCTCCACCTCTCCATCAGAGCGTCATGTAACCCAGGAGATCGGGGGAAATGTGTAGCAGCCATATAATCTCCCTTGCCCTACTTCCTGCTCTGTGCCATGCTGGGCAGGTCTGCCCATACTGACCCAATCACCACTGTATCACTGGGGCCACTAGCTCACCAACACCATGATACACGCATACACACATACACACGCATGTACCTACATAAATGTTCACACAGTTTCACTGGTCCTAGGGAAGTCATTGTTCCCTCAATGTTGATCAAAATGCATTTAGTCCCAATTCCTTTCATTCCATCTCCTCTCAATACATTGGTCAACGACACACACACACGCAAACATGGCGTCGGAGAGAATAGGGGACGTTTTACGGGCTCCTGCCCATAATGTTTCTGCCATCGTTTCCTTTGACTGAAAAGAGTGTCTGGACATCAGAACAGCTATCACTAACCTCAATTTGGACGAGGACTTCTACTTCAATGAGTCGGAGGCAAAATACATGCTGATTAGCCCAAATCTCCAACACTATAGAGGCTGGCGTGGGGAATACCTGACGAGACTATGTCGAAGAGTGGATAAATTACCCCAACACTCCGTTCTATTGGCAAACGTGCAATCACTGGAGAATAAACTGGATGAGCTCCGTTCGAGACTATCCTGTGAACGTGATCTGAAGAACTGTAATACCCTATGTTTCTGAGTCGTGGCTGAACAAGGATTTGGTAAATATACAGTGCCTTCGCAAAGTATTCAGACCCCTTGACTTGTTCCACCTTTTGTTACGTTACAGCCTTATTCTAAAATGGATTTAAAAAAATGATAATCCTCAACAATCTACAATGACGTAGAGAAATCTTTGCACATTTATTAAAAATAAAAACATAAATACCTTATTTGCATAAGTATTCAGACCCTTTGCTATGAGACTGGAAATTGAG
Organism: Salvelinus sp. IW2-2015; assembly: GCF_002910315.2. Classification (NCBI taxonomy): domain Eukaryota; kingdom Metazoa; phylum Chordata; class Actinopteri; order Salmoniformes; family Salmonidae; genus Salvelinus; species Salvelinus sp. IW2-2015. The sequence continues at coordinate 1,327,391 of NC_036849.1, forward strand.
CTCAGGTGCATCTTGTTTCAATTTATCATCCTTGAGCTGTTTCTACAACTTGATTGGCACACACCTGTCTATATAAGGTCCCACAGTTGACAGAGCAAAAACCAAGCCATGAGGTCGAAGGAATTGTCCGTAGAGCTCCGAGACGACAGCATTGTGTTGAGGATTGAAAGTCCCCAACAACACAGTGGCCTCCATCATTCTTAAATGGAAGAAGTTTGGAAGGACAACCATCATTGCAGCACTCCACCAATCAGACCTTTATGTTAGTGGCCAGACAGAAGCCTGTCCTCAGTAAAAGGCACATGACAGCCCACTGAGTTTTCCAAAAGGCACCTAAAGACTCTCAGACCATGAAAAACAAGATTCTTTGATCTGATGCAATCAAGATTGAACTCTTTGGTCTGAATGCCAAGCGTTACATCTGGAGGAAACCTGGCACCATCCCTACAGCGAAGCATGGGGGTGGCAGCATCATGCTGTGAGGATGTTTTTCAGCGGCAGGGACTGGGAGAGAGGATCGAGGCAAAGATGAACGGAGCAAAGTACAGAGAGATCCTTGATGAAAAACTACTCCAGAGCGCTCAGGACCACAGACTGGGGCGAAGGTTCACCTTCCAACAGGACAATAACCCTAAACACAAGTCTCTGAATGTCCTTGAGTGGCCCAGCCAGAGCCCGGACTTGAACCCAATCGAACATCTCTGGAGAGACCTGAACATAGCTGTGCAGTAACGCTCCCCATCCAACCTGACAGAGCTTGAGAGGATCTGCAGAGAAGAATGGGAGAAACTCTCCAAATACAGGTGTGCCAAGCTTGTAGCATCATACCCAAGAAGACTCGATAATGTACTCACTGCCAAAGGCGCTTCAACAAAGAACTGAGTAAAGGGTCTGAATATTTATGTAAATGTGATATTTTTTTTATTTTTTATTTTTATAAATTATCAAACATTTCTAAAAACCTGTCTTTGCTTTGTCATTACGGGGTATTGTGTGTAGATTAATGAGGGGGGAAAAAACGATTTCATCCATTTTAGAATAAGGCTGTAATGTAACAAAATGTGGAAAAGGTGAAGGGATCTGAATACTTTCCGAATGCACTGTAAATCTAGCTGTTTCTTCTACACATCGGCAGGAAAGAACGGTGGCGTCAGCGAAGCTCAGGGGAGGTGGTGTCGGTTTCTTTGTTATCAACAACTGGTGCGCGATCTCTAATATTAAGGAAGGCTCGAGGTGCTGCTCGCCTGAGTTAGAATAACTCATGATAAACTGTAGACCATAGTGTTTACCATCTATATGTTTCGTAGGTGTCTATTTACCACCAAAAAAACAATGCTGGCACTAAGCTGTATAAGTAAACAAGAAAATACTCACCCAGAGGTGGTGCTCCTAGTGGCCGGTGACTTTAATGCAGGAAAACTGAAAACCGTTGTACCTCATTTCTACACAGAGACGCCATCAAAGTTCTCCCTCACCCTCCAATTGGCAAATCTGACCCACAACTCTATCCTCTTGATTCCTGCTTAGTAGCAAAAACTCAAACAGGAAATACCAGTGACACGCTCAATATGGAAGTGGTCCGTTGAAGCAGATGCAGGACTGTTTTGTTAGCACAGACTGGAATATGTTCTGAGATTCATCCGATGACATTGAGGAGTTTATCACATCAGTCACCGGCTTCATTAATAAGTGCATTGACGACGTCATCCCCACAGTGAATGTACATACATATCCTAACCAGAAGACATGAGTTACAGGCAACATCCGCACTGAGCTAAAGGCTTGAGCTGCCGCTTTCAAGGAACGGGACACTAATCCGGATGCTTATAAGAAATCCCGCTACGCCCTCCGACGAACCATCAAAAAGGCAAAGCATCAATACAGGACCAAGATCGGGTCCTACTACACCAGCTCTAACGCTCGTTGTAGGTGGCAGGGCTTGCAAACTATCACTGACTACAAAGGGAAAACCAGCTGCGAGCTGTCCAGTGACGTGAGCCTACCAGATGAACTAAATACCTTCTATGCTCACTTTGAGGCCAGCAACACTGAACCACGCATGTGAGCACAAGCTGTTCTGGAAGACTGCGTGATCACGCTCTCCGTAGCCGATGTGAGTAAGACCTTGAAACAGGTTAACATTCACAAGCCCGCAGGGCCAGGCGGACTACCAGGACGTATGCTCAGAGCATGCGCTGACCAGTGTCTTCACTGACATTTACAACCTCTCCCTGACCCAGTCTGTAATACCTACATGTTTCAAGCAGACCACCATTGTCCTTGTGCCCATGAACGCCAAGGTAACCTGTCTAATTTACTATCGCCCCGTAGCACTCTCATGAAAGGCTTTGAAAGGCTGGTTGAATGGCTCACATCAACACCATCATCCCAGACACCCCGGACCCACTCCAATTTGCATACCACCCCAACAGATCCACAGATGACCCAATTTCTATTGCACTCCACACCGCCCTTTCCCATCTAAACAAAAGGAACACCTAGAAATACATTGACTACAGCTCAGCATTCAATGCCATAGTGCCCTCCAAGCTCATCACTAAGGTGAGGACCCTGGGATTAAATACCTCCCTCTGCAACTGGATCCTGGACTTCCTGTAGGCAGCAACACATCCGCCACGCTGACCCTCAACATGGGGACCTCTCAGGAGTGTGTGCTTAGTCCCCTCCTGTACTCCCTGTTCACCTACGACTGCGTGGTCGTGCACGACTCCAACGCTATCAGTAAGTTTGCCGGCGACACGACGGTGGTAGGCCTGATCACCGACGATAATGAGACAGCCTACAAGGAGGAGGTCAGAGACCTAGCAGTGTGGTGCCAGGACAACCACCTCTCCCTCAACATCAACAATACAAAGGAGCTGTTTGTGGACTACAGGAAACCGAGGGCCGAGCTCTCCCTCATCCACACCGACGGGGCTGTAGTGGAGCAGTTCGAGAGCTTCAAGTTCCTTGGTGTCCACATCACTAAGGAACTATCATGGTCCACACACACTAAGACAGTCGTGAAGAGGGCACGACAATGCCTTTTCCCCCTCAGGAGGCTGAAAAGATTTGGCATGTGCCCTCAGATCCTCAAAAAGTTCTACAGCTGCACCATTGAGAGCATCTTGACTGGCAGCATCACCACTTGGTATGGCAACTGCTTGGCATCCGATTGCAAGGCGCTACAGAGGTGCGTCAGAGGAAGGGCCTAAATAGTCTCTTCTTGGACCAGTCTTGGACCAACAAGACTTGGACAAGTCTTGGACAAGTCTTGGACCAACAAGACCCTGAACAGCTTCTACACCCAAGCCATAACACTACTAAATAGTTAGTCTGGGTATCTATTGGTGAACTATTTAACTAGGCCGTCATTGTAAATAAGAATTTGTTCTTAACTGACTTGCCGAGTTAAATAAAAAATAACTAAATAAATCTGCATTGACCCTTTTTGCACTAACTAATTTGACTCATCACATACACTGCTGTTACTGTTTATTGTCTATCCTGTTGTCTAGTCACTTTATCCCTACCTATATGTGCACATCTACCTCAATTACCTCGTACCCCTGCACATTGATTCGGTACTGGTACCCCGTGTATATGGCCATGTTATCGTTACTCATTGTGTATTTATTCCTTGTGTTATTATTTTTCTATTATTTATCTTTCTTTCTCTCTGCATCATTGGGAAGGTCCCGTAAGTAAGCATTTCACTGTTAGTCTACTCCTGTTGTTTACGAAGCATGTGACAAATACATTTGATTTGACACACACAAACACGCGCACACACATGCAAACCCGCACGTACACAGAAACACTGCTATCCTCCACACTGCATTCCCTGCCATTAAGACTAATTTGCCTGCTGGCCATGTCCCTGCCATCTAACACCATTATGGATAAATGTTTTGTTACCATGGCATTCAGTAGGCCCCACGTCTCCCGCTACTGAAAAACACACACACACACACACACACACACACACACACACACACACACACACACACACACACACCACACACACACACACACACACACACACACACACACACACAACACCACACACACACACACCACACACACACACACACTGAAGCGTGACTTGGTAGCCGATTATTATGCCTTACATATGTGGACATAATAACAGTCTTTATGCCTCCTTTATCCTCCACAAGACGTCTTTGTGGTGTTCCTATCAGAGGAACACTGACTAAGAGATAGCCACAGCAGTTCTGTTGAAATAATGTCCAATTCGGTCATTGATACTTGTAATGTATTTCTAATCATCATAGAATCATATGTATGTCATTTCTGAACGACAATACATTCTATTTCGTAGCATAATATAGTTGCTGTTTATTTTGTTATTTGAAATCGTTTATATTGTGTGAAGCAAAATGTTTTGTCCTATATAATCACATTCTAAACTGATAAGTATAATCCAATTAATGAATTATTATATGAAAAGAGGTAAAACAATGTAGATTTGATTATCCATGTTTATATCTGTTCCACCTGTTTAACATTTAGTTAAGGTCTTTCCGTTTATCAGATTGCCATGTCTGTGTTACCAACAGAGTGGGATATTTACTCTCTGGAGAAGTTGTCTGATAACCAGTGTGATGTGGAGAAAGGTCGAGTCCTTAGATGACCATGCAGTCACCCTGTCTAAACAGCCCCAGGAAGACGTGTGTGTGTGTGTGTCTGCCCTCAGATCAGATCGAGTTGAGATTAGCTAGTCTAGCTCTAGCAGGTGGCCTGTGGCTGTCCCCATCCACACTGTCACACTCTTACCCCCTGTCAACAACACACTCCACACACACACACACACACACACACACACACACACACACACACACACACACACACAGCACAACTGCCTCACACCACTAGGTGCACTAGAAGTCTGACATATAGTACACGATATATACGAATTAGTAGATTCGACTATTTCAGCCACACTCGTTGCTGACAGGTGTATAAAATTGTGCGCACCGCCATGCAATCTCCATAGACAAACATTGGCTGTAGAATGAACTTACTGAAGAGCTCAGTGACTTTCAACGTGGCAGCGTCATAGGATGCCACCTTTCCAACAAGTCGTCAGTTTGTCAAATTTCTGCTCTTCTAGAGCTGCCCTGGTCAACTGTAAGTGCTGTTATTGTGGAAACGTCTAGGCGCAACAGCAGCTCAGCCAGGAAGTGGTAGGCCTCACAAGCTCGCAGAACGGGACCGCTGAAGCGTGTAGCTCGTAAAAATCGTCTGTCCTCTGTTGTAACACTCATTACTGAGTTCCAAACTGCCTCTGGAAGCAAGGTCAGGCCAATGCATAGTGCCAACTGTAAAGTATGGTGGAGGAAGAATAATGGTCTGGGGCTGTTTTTCATGGTTCGGTTCAGGCCCCTTAGATCCAGTGAAGGAACATCTTAAAGTAACAGAATACAATGACATTCTAAATGATTCTTTGCTTCCAACTTTGTGGAAACAATTTGGGGAAGGCACTTTCCTATTTCAGCATGACAATGCCCCGTGCACAAAGTGAGGTCCATACAGAAATGGTTTGTCGAGATCGGTTTGGAGGAACTTGACTGGCCTGCACAGAGCCCTGACCTCAACCTCATCGAACACCTTTAGGATGAATTGGAACGCAGACAGCGAGCCAGGCCTAATCTCCCAACATCAGTGTTCGACCTCACTAATGCTCTTGTGGCTGAATGGAAGCAAGTCCCCGCAGCAATGTTCAAACATCTAGTGGAAACCCTTCCCAGAAGAGTAGAGGCTGTTATAGCAGCAAAGGAGGGACCAACTCCATATTAATGGCCATGATTTTGGAATGAGATGTTCGACGAGCAGGTGTCCACATACTTTTAGTCATGCATTGTACAGTTGAAGTCGGAAGTTGACATACACCTTAGCCAAATACATTTAAACTCAGTTTTTCACAATTCCTGACATTTCATCCTAGTAAAAATGCCCTGTGTTAGGTCAGTTAGGATCATCACTTCATTTTAAGAATGTGAAATGTCAGAATAATAGTAGAGAGAATGATTTATTCTCTCTACTGCTTTGTGATGGCCACTCCAATACCTTGACTTTGTTGTCCTTAAGCCATTTTGCCACAACTTTGGAAGTATGCTTGGGGTCATTGTCCATTTGGAAGACCCATTAGCGACCAAGCTTTAACTTCCTGACTGATGTCTTGAGATGTTGCTTCAATATATCCACAGAATTTTCTTTCCTCATGATTCCATGTATTTTGTGAAGTGCACCAGTCCCTCCTGTAGCAAAGCACCCCCACAACATGATGCTGCCACTCCTGTGCTTCACGGTTGGGATGGTGTTCTTCGGCTTGCAAGTGTCCCCCTTTTTCCTCAGAACATAATTATTGTCATTATGGCCAAACAGTTCTATTTTTGTGGCATCAGACAAGAGGACATTTCTCCAAAAAGTACAATCTTTGTCCCCATGTGCAGTTGCAAACCGTAGTCTGCCTTTTTTATGGCGGTTTTGGAGCATTGGCTTTTTCCTTGCTGAGCGGCCTTTCCGTTTCTGTCAATATAGGACTTATTTTACTGTGGATATAGATACTTTTGTACCTGTTTCCTCCAGCATCTTTACAAGGTCCTATGCTGTTGTTCTGGGATTGATTTGAACTTTTCGCATATAAGTACGTTCATCTCTAGGCGATTTAACGCGTCTCCTTCCTGAGCGGTATGACGGCTGCGTGGTACCATGGTGTTTATACTTGCGTACTATTGTTTGTACAGATGAACGTGGTACCTTCAGGCGTTTGGAAATTGCTCCCAAGGATGAACCTTTTTTCTGAGGTCTTGGCTGATTTCATTTTATTTTCTCATGATGTCAAGCAAAGAGGCACTGAGTTTGAAGGTAGGCCTTGAAATACATTCACAGGTGCACCTCCAATTGACTCAAAGGATGTCAATTAGCCTATCAGAAGCTTCTAAAGCCATGACATAATTTTCTGGATTTTTCCAAGCCGTTTAAAGGCACAGTCAACTTAGTGTATGTAAATGTCTGACCCACTGGAATTATGATACAGTGAATTATAAGTGAAATGATCTGTCTGTAAACAATTGTTGGAAAAATTACTTGTGTCATACACAAAGTAGATGTCCTAACCAACTTGCCAAAACTATAGTTTGTTAACAAGACATTTGTGGAGTGGTTGAAAAACAAGTTTTTATGACTGCAACCTAAGTGTATGTAAACTTCCGACTTCAACTGTATGTACAGGCCTGTGTGAGAGCATAGTGCTGGAGTTTGGAAAGCACCCCACCCTGTGGAATAAAATGCACACTGCAGAGAGAGAGAGAGAGAATCTCTTGGCAGCGGCAGCTTGTCTCAGGATCTGGGCACCATTTGGTGTTTTATCTGTTTACCATCAGTCCCTGTTTTTATCCAAGATTGGTATACACCCATAACATGTGGGGGATTGGCATACAACCTCTAGTAGTATTGCTTTTGTAGTCGTGTCGCTAGGTTGTGACCCTAATAGTATAACAAGAACTCTCACTAACATTACTGACACAGGGTGACACAACCCCCAGTGCCCCCCTCCCCATCCCACCTCCACACACACACACTCCAGCTGCCATCCCTACCCTCCAGTCTCAATGTCTATGCAAATCACTCCTCTTATGCCAGGGGCTAGCGCCATCCTTGAGCAGTGAGTGGTCTGGTCCCACAGACAGAACACACACACACACAGTGTGCCCCCATACACACGTACATACATACACACACCCAGCATGCCAGGGGTGTGTTGCATCCTTGAGTGGTGTGTGTGTGTCGGTGGTGGTCTGTGCACAGTGGGGACCCAGGGCCATTAATTCCTGGAGAGCGGTGGGCAGGGCCGGCAGGCAGAGATTTATGGGAGAGGCAGACAGCTGTGGATGATTAATGCGTGTGTCACCAAGGGCCCCACTCAGCCCAGACACACACACACACACACCGATGCAGGGGCCAGGAGGACGATATGGTGTGTGTGTGATTGTGTTTGAGGGCCAGAAGAGGGCCAGAGGAGCATGGACTCCTTTTGGAAATATGGAGGCAGTGCCTTAGAATACACACATACACACACGTTTGTTTTACTATCCTTGTGGGGACCAAACAATTGATTCCCATTCAGAATCCTAAACCTTAACCCCTAACCTTAAATCTAACCTTCACTCCTAACCATAACCCTAAACCTATCCCCTAATTCTAACCCTAACTCTAATTGTAACCCTTAACATAACCCCTAAGCCTAAAATAGTATTTTTCCTTGTGGGGACCAACTTTTCCTTGTTTTACTATCCTTGTGAGGGCTTCTGATAGTAAAACCAAAAAAACACACACGTCCCTCTTAGTAAAGCTGTATTATGAATACTGTGAGGTGTGTGATTCCAATGACTCTTGTGTTGAATGGGGTTTGGCCTTGGTTATACCCCTGTGTCGTTTCTCACACAGCCAGACAGTGTGTTGATGTCCGTCTCTCTCTCTGTCAGTCAGTGTGTCTCTCTCTCTTTGAGCGAGTGTCTGGTAGAGGAGATAACAGGCTGATGGAATTCTACTCTCCATATTCAAACACAAGTCATTTTTCATTTCTACATCCACATAGAACACAAACACACACACCTTGGTTATACCCTTGTGTCATTTCTCGCACAGCCAGACAGTGTGTTGATGTCCGTCTCTCTGTCAGTTTGTCTCAACCGCCATCCCACACACACACACACATGCTTCTGAATCAGTCGTGTGGGCATACCTACAGTGTGTCACACAGACATTTTTGAATAGACAGAAGCTCAGTCTGTGCTTGTGCCTTCTCCTGTCTGTGCAAGAATCAGAGATCACTCACTTACTATCTGTTTGATTCACTTCTAATGCTTTATTCAGCTGGGAAACCTGCCCTCTGCATTTGTACTGCCCTGATTAAACACCTACCGTGTGGCGAGACCGGCAATATATATTTTTTGGTTTTGTTTGTAGATGGCTTGCTAAAAGTGACTTGTCATCGTGTCAAGGTTTTCCCTCCGCGAGCTGATCGTTATTTGTATCCAACTGTAATATATTCCGCATTTTATCAGGAGGCAATTGGAGGAATGGGATTAGTAATGTGTAGCTATTGTACTTGTAAAATCAACTGGTCCCCAAGCGCAGGCAGCCTATTGTACTGCCGCTCAGTTTCAAATGTGCCTGAACAGATTGTCTCGCAGCCATTTCTCTCTGTCAACCTCTATAATCAGTCATACAGACAGGTCGGATGTTTGAATATGAAAAATGGTTAGAATATGAAAGATTGTAGGGAAGGCTAGGGCTACTGTGTATTATATTACATAAATCTAAAAAAAATTGTGCGAGACAGGTGGTATCAAAAGAGAAGGCAGTCTAAGGAGAATACTAAAAACAGGAGGATCATTGTGTTTTTAATAATACGTAAATACGAATGTCAAATGTAAAGTATTTGACATTCCAGAGAAGTTACCAAGACAGACAGAGAGAGAGACCCACAAACAGACAGACAAACAGACAGACAGACAGAGAGAGAGACCGACAAACAGACAGACAGAGAGAAAGAGAGACAGACAGAGAAAGAGTGAGAGAGGGCAGTTGAAATGTCACCGGGCACTGCCTTGACACCTCATCACCGGCTCGGCAGGAATTAGCTAGCTGACATTTTACGTAGACGTCCGCCACCACTCCAGATGACAACGTCGCCTGGCGACCAAATTGCAAAGTGTCACTTTGTGTCAGACACGGGGAGACGTCTGAGCGTCTCACGGCTTGTGATGTCTGCAAATTACAGAGAAGCCGGCGGTTGAAACTTGATTTTGATAATGAAAAATGCTTCAGGTCGACGTGACAATGCGGATAAACGACGACAAACGACAGTGATAATATCGCAAATAATGATAATCACTGTCCAATCAGTGCGGAGGGATTTGCAGTGCTCTAGCTGTGGATCTTCAAGGTCGTAGTGAGATGGCCGCGGGTGACAGCTACTGATATCTGACTGAAAGGGATTTAGAGGGAAGCATATGTTGGTTGTTTAGTCTGGGGACTTCAGGGGACAATTGGACAGCTTTATTGTTTGTGTCTGTATTCTGTGTTGTGATTTGTAGCACAGTTTGTGTATTATCTGATGTAGCATGTGTATTAAGTTATAGAGTTTGTCTATTGTTTCGCTAACACCCAGCGTCATAACCTGTTATGACACGGTCATAACCATGTTATAATGTCATAACAGCTGACATAACTTGTCAGCACCTGTCATAATATGGTCATAACACTATCATATCATCATATTTACAACTGTTGTGGCATATATTGTGTTATTTTATACCTGGTTATGACACCTACATTAGTGTGTCAACACCCACATTTATTCAAATGTGTTTTTTCCCTGTCAAGAAGTTTCCTTTCATTTGAAAGTTTGTCATGTTTTTTTTCTATCATATTTTATACAGTGTCATAGAGCATTACAACCATCCTGTGTCACTATACTTGGAGTAAGAAAATGCACTTTATGACTGTCAAGAAGCATTATGACCATCATAATCATATAAGCCAGACAGGCCTATCACGTACATGCCCTTAATTCAGTCATCAGTCAAAAAGAGGGTATCTTGTCCTGCTCCTGAAATATGCTCCTGCATTCATCCCAGTCATCAGAAACAGAGCATTGGGGTAGGTGCATGTCTGACATCGGTGTGTGCACAATTACAATGATAATTTAATAATTTTAAAATATTTCAAAAGATAAACATACTTTTGACAAAGTAGGCTATGCTGTAGTGCAGTGGTTCCCAAACTTTTTATAGTCCCGTACCCCTTCAAACATTCAACCTCCAGCTGTACCCCCTCTAGCACCAGGGTCAGCGCTCTCTCAAGTGTTGTTTTTTGCCATCATTATAAGCCTGCCACACGCACACTATACGATACATTTATTAAACATAAGAATGAGTGTGAGTTTTTGTCACAACACGGCTTGTGGGAAGTGACAAAGAGCTCTTATAGGAACAGGCCACAAATAATAATAATCAATCATTTTGCTCTTTATTTCGCCATCTTACATATAAAACCTTATTTGTTCATCGAAAATGGTGAATAACTCACCACAGGTTAATGAGAAGGGTATGCTTGAAAGGATGCACATAACTCTGCAATGTTGGGCTGTGTTGGAGAGAGTCTCAGTCTTAAATCATTTTCCACACACAGTCTGTGTCTGTGTTTAGTTTTCATGCTAGTGAGGGCTGAGAATCCACTCTCACATAGGTACGTGGTTGCAAAGGGCATTAGTGTCTTAACAGCGCAATTTGCCAAGGCAGGATACTCTGAGTGCAGCCCAATCAAGAAATCTGGCAGTGGCTTCTGACTAAATAAAATTTTCACAGAACCGCTTGTTGCAATTTTCGATGAGGCTCTCTTGTTCAGATATCAGTAAGTGGACTGGAGGCAGGGTATAAAAGGGATAACAAATCCAGTTGTTCGTGTCATCCGTTTCTGCGTAATTGCGCACCCAACTCATTCAGGTGCTTCACTATATCACATTTGACATTGTCCGTAAGCTTGAGTTCATTTGCACACAAAAAAACATACAATGATGGAAAGACCTGTGTGTTGTCCTTGTTATTGCAGACAGAAAAGAGCTCCAACTTCTTAACCATTAGCCTAAATTTTGTCCCGCACATTGAATATAGTTCAGGAGAGTCCCTGTAATCCTAGGTTCAGATCATTCAGGCGAGAAAAAACATCACCCAGATTGGCCAGTCGTGTGAGAAACTCGTCATCATGAAAGTGGTCAGACAAGTGAAAATGATGGTCAGTAAAGAAAACTTTAAACTCGTCTCTCAATTTAAAAAAAATTGTCAATACTTTGCCCCTTGATAACCAGCACACTTCTGTATGTTGTAAAAGCGTTACATGGTTGCTGCCCATATCATTGCATACTGCAGAAAATGCATGAGAGTTCAGTGGCCTTGCTTTAACAAAGTTAACCATTTTCACTGTAGTGTCCACATCGTCTTTCAAGCTGTCAGGCATTCCCTTGGCAGCAAGAGCCTCTCGGTGGATGCTGCAGTGTACCCAAGTGGCGTCGGGAGCAACTGCTTGCACACGTATTACCACTCGACTATGTCTCTCTGTCATGGCTTTTGCGCCATCAGTACAGATACCAACACATCTTGACCACCAAAGTCCATTTGATGTCACAAAGCTGTCCAGTACTTTAAAAATATCCCCTCCTGTTGTCCTGGTTTGCAGAAGAGGATGTCTTCCTTAATTGACCCCCCATAAATGTAACGGACATATACCAGGAGCTGTGCCAGGCCCGCCACGTCTGTTGACTCATCCAGCTGTAACGCATAGAATTCACTGGCTTGTATATGAAGCAGCAATTGTTTCAAAACATGTCACTGATTAGTCGTGAAACAGTGGTGTTTGATGGAGGCATTGTCTGTATAGTTTTTTGGGCCTTTTCCCACAGCATTGTCCCAGCCATATCCGCGGCAGCAGGAAGAATTAAGTCCTCCACAATAGTATGGGGCTTGCCTGTCCTAGCCACTTGGTAGCTCACCATACAGTATAAGACACTTCTAGCCCCTTCTTATTAATGGTATCTGTTGCTTTTATACATGTCTTACTACTCAAAAGTTGTCTTAAACCTCGCTCAAAACCTCCTGTGGCTTATTTTTCAAATTGGCATGTTTTGTTTCTAAATGTCTGCGCAAGAGTGAAGGTTTCATTGAGTTGTGAGATAGTACTTTTGCACATATAACACACTGTGGCTGAGGAAAGGCACTACTCCCAATATAAGTGAACCCAAAATCAATGTAGTTCTCATCATATTTGCGCCTCTTCGATGGTCCAACGTCCCTGTCTGTTGTTTGGTGCTTTCCCGGGTAAGGGGGCAGTAGCTCTTCGGCTGCATCAGATTCTCCATTGTCAGTGTCCGCTCTAGCTGGGCTAACAACAAATGTAGAATTACTGATGCTAGCATTGGATTTTCTCGTGGAAGCAGAACAACTTGTGTCGTCGACAGGTACAGTACTGCTTGTAGTATCAGTACTACCAGTAAAGCTGGTATGTGTCTCTATGGACGCGGGCCATTAGCTACATATGGACTGTTAATGGAATTCCCGCGAGAAAGTAACGGTTAATGTGATTGGATGTTAATTATTTGACTAGGCTACCTGTATTTGACATTGTGTTGTTATTTCGCTAAACACTACAGTCGTGGCCAAAAGTTTTGAGAATGACACAAATATAAATTTTCACAAAGTCTGCTGCCACGGTTTGTATGATTGCAATTTGCATATACTCCAGAATGTTATGAAGAGTGATCAAATGAATTGCAATTAATTGCAAAGTCCCTCTTACTGAATCTCCAAAAAACATTTCCACTGCATTTCAGCCCTGCCACAAAAGGACCAGCTTACATCATGTCAGTGATTATCTCATTAACACAGGTGTGAGTGTTGACGAGGACAAGGCTGGAGATCACTCTGTCATGCTGATTGAGTTCGAATAACAGACTGGAAGCTTCAAAAGGAGGGTGGTGCTTGGAATCATTGTTCTTCTTCTGTCAACCATGGTTACCTGCAAGGAAACACATGCCGTCATCATTGCTTTGTTCAAAAAGGGCTTCACAGGCAAGGATATTGCTGCCAGTAAGATTGCACCTAAATCAACCATTTATCAGCTCATCAAGAACTTCAAGGAGAGCGGTTCAATTGTTGTGAAGAAGGCTTCAGGGCGCCCAAGAAAGTCCAGCAAGCGCCAGGACCGTCTCCTAAAGTTGGGATCGGGGTACCACCAGTACAGAGCTTGCTCAGGAATGTCAGCAGGCAGGTGTGAGTGCATCTGCACGCACAGTGAGGCGAAGACTTTTGGAGGATGGCCTGGTGTCAAGAAGGGCAGCAAAGAATCCACTTCTCTCCAGGAAAAACATCAGGGACAAACTGATATACTGCAAAAGGAACAAGGATTGGACTGCTGAGGACTGGGGTAAAGTCATTTTCTCTGATGAATCCCCTTTCCGATTGTTTGGGGCATACGGAAAAAAGCTTGTCCGGAGAAGACAAGGTGAGCACTACCATCAGTTCAGTTTCATGCCAACAGTAAAGCATCCTGAGACCATTCATGTGTGGGGTTGCTTCTCAGCCAAGGGAGTGGGCTCACTCACAATTTTGCCTAAGAACAGAGCCATGAATAAAGAATGGTACCAACACATCCTCMGAGAGCAACTTCTCCCAACCATCCAGGAAGAGTTTGGTGACGAACAATGCCTTTTCCAGCATGATGGAGCACCTTGCCATAAGGCAAAAGTGATAACTAAGTGGCTCGGGGAACAAAACATCGATATTTTGGGTCCATGGCCAGGAAACTCCCCAGAACTTAATCCCATTGAGAACTTGTGGTCAATCCTCAAGAGGCGGGTGGACAAACAAAAACCCACAAATTCTGACAAACTCCAAGCATTGATTATGCAAGAATGGGCTGCCATCAGTCAGGATGTGGCCCAGAAGTTAATTGACAGCATGCCAGGGTGGATTGCAGAGGTCTTGACAAAGAAAGGTCAACATTGCGAATATTGATTCTTTGCATCAACTTCATGTAATTGTCAATAAAAGACTTTGACACTTATGAAATGCTTGTAATTATACTTCAGTATTCCATAGTAACATCTGACGAAAATATCTAAAGACGTTGAAGCAGCAAACTTTGTGGAAATGTATATTTGTGTCATTCTCAAAACTTTTGGCCACGACTGTAGATGGTTGAATTTTATTTTTGGCAGTGAAACAAGGCTACTCAGACGAGGGGAAAAAACTCACCCAAATGTATAGCCCCGTTGGAAAATATAAATGGACTGTTTGAAAATGTGAAGAAGAATTGTTATAATTTTTTATTTAAATGTGAATCCCAGTTTTGTTTGGCATACCACCGATGGAATTGTGTGTACCCCAGTTTGGGAATAACTGGTGTAACGGAATGTTTTGCCTTGTGTGGTAGGTTTTGTGGGTTTTGACACAACTGTAGGTGTCATAACCAGCCATAAAATAACGCAGTATATGTCACAACAGGTCTAAATATATGTGTCATGACAGGTTATGTCAGCTGTTATGAAATATTATGTCCATGTCATAACGTGTTATGACGCTGGGTGTCAAGTGAAGTATTACCATTGTTTCATTATGTCTATACGTCTTTATATCTGTGTATTTCATAGAGTTGCCAATTGGCTGCTGCTCATTACTTATTTAAAAAAATGTATTGTTACCTTCATTTAACTAGGCAAGTCAGTATTTTAATGACGGCCTAGGAACAGTGGGTAACTGTTAACTGCCTTGTTCAGGGGCAGAACGACAGATTGTTACCTTGTCAGCTCGGGGATTCGATCTTGCAACCTTCCAATTACTAGTCCAACACTCTAACCACTAGGCTACCTGCCGCCCCTTATGTTGCTCCCACCTAAAGCTACATAATATCTGCCTGTGTACAGCAGTGTACCATGAATGTGTCGGCATACAGTATGTTAGCGGGGGAGTTGCATTTTTCATGCTCCTATCTCATCTGTGTGTGTTTGTTCTCTGACCGGAACTAATCTCACAACAATGACTTTTCACCCCTCTTTCAACTGTCAACCACTGAAACTTTAAACAAGTTACAGTGAATGTGTCATGGCTCCTATCAACTGAGGCTCATGAAGGGGGAAAAAAAAAAATCTATTTGATTGCATGAGACAAACTGTTTTGCACCAAATGTCGCAGTGAGTTTGTGAGATAATGTTGCTGCTGAATGAAAGTGAAGATGACCATATGACATCGTACCCGTCCGGATTTTGCCGTAAAGCCAAAGCTGGCCTTGACTCCAACTATCAACACCTCCAACTTTAAACAACTCACTGTTCTTATAGGAACTATTACGGAGCAACTCCGGTCACACTCTCTCACCATGGAGTTGTGAAGGTTTTCCAACAAAACCCATTCTCAGTGCGTTGATGAATGGATAAGGCCGAGTTTGTTTTGGGATGAAATCCCGGCCCGGTGGCAGTAACGTATGAGTGTATTAGGAAAGAGAAAATCAGGGGGGAGGGATGGGGGATGGAGAGATCGATAGAATTTCAGGTGTGGAGGGCAGCAGATAAAAACCTTGCACCAAGGAGGATATGAAGAGGTCTGTGGGCCTCATCTGAAGATCGATAATGGAGCTATGCTGGCATATGGGACATTTTCTTTAGCTTATTTTACTGGAAGATTTCTGTGGGATAAACCGTCGTTGAGATGAATCATTTTATTACCCAAGACAACAGGAGTTATACCTTCTTGGACTCATTATAGCCAACATTTGGATGACTTACAAAGACCCCGTTTAATGATCTAACGAGAAAATCAGTTCTGTATAACAGGTCCTTAGGGATGGAGAAAATATGATATTTTAACGCAATGTCATGTTACTGTGTTTCTTCGGTCAGATTCATCTCTACATTGGAACTGTGTATTGCCAGATAAGTCAGAACTGAATATATGCCGTACATGTGCATCCCACTATCTTTCTATACAGTTAATAGACAGACACTATGGTTCTGCCAAACTCCTTAGTGAGAGAAACAGTCTCCCTCAGCAGTATTTTACTGTCAGTCCTGATTAGGAAATGACTGTAGGGACTTTGTCATGTCTGACTGCTTATAAAAACATACTGCGCATTAACTTACAGAAACACTTCCATAACTCACACAAACTCAATTAGGATGTGGAGGCGTGAGCGGCACAACCACTTATCTTGTGTGTTTACGTGATATAGGAGCGGAGACAGAATGAGAGCAGCATAGTAGCCACGGTGATCTGCTCTCTGTCCCTATATGTTCCTCTGGAATGGGAACTGAGGGAGGGCAGCTACATTGGACCAACTTAAAGCCTTTAAGCTAACGTCGTCACAAAATGGCCACCGTTTACGGTCCTTAGTGTAGCTATTTCTGTTTGTTGACACACACATGCACACTGCTTAGGTTCGACTTAGGTAACCTAACGGTTAAGAGCGTTGGGCCAGTAACCGAAAGGTCTCTGGTCCAAATCCCTGAGCCGAGTAGGTGAAAAATCAGTTTATGTGCCCTTGAGCAAGGCAATTAACCCTAATTGCTCATGTAAGTCCCTCTGGATAAGAGTCTACTAAATAGGATATGATATGTAAATGTTAAGACTGTATTTAAAAGCAGTGTTGTCTTAATCTAGTTCCTTGGGTGATACTGTACATAAAATAACTGTAATAGTCATTATTATTATTATTATTGGAACTAGCTGCCAATACAGTGTGTGTGTGTTTTCCTGGTGTTGCTAGGATGTTGTAACCTTGTTAGGTAAAGCTTCCGCCCTAGGAGGATGGTATTCATGATCGCTGGGATAAACCCTCTAGATTCCGGAAAGGATGGAAGCATGGCTGGCTGGCTGGCTGGCTGGCTGGCTGGCTGGCTGGCAGGCAGGCAGGGATTTGACATCTCCGGGCCCTTGACCTCCTTTAGAGAGGAATAAGAAAGACAATCTCCTGGTCGGTGGGTCGGGGACGCGTCTCCTTCAGGCACCAGAGGGACGAGTTGATTTACTGTCAAATCTGCCGGATTATCAATAATCTCACACAGACCCCGATCTACTCACAGAGAGCTGTGTGCTCACTCACGCACCCAGAGAGCGAGAGGTTGTTTGTGTGTGTGAGCGTGCATGTTAGTTTGTGTGTGTGTGTGTGTGTGTGTGTGCAAAGGTGTGTACGCATGTTCTTACTTTGCTCAAAACAGGCTACCCAAGAAAAAGAGAAGGGCTTCTGTTCTGCCTAGAGAACTACAAAAAAATGCTTCAATTTTCCACTTGAGCAGATTTCAATTTACACACACATCCCCCTCTGTCTCTCTGTCCTCTGGGTTATTGACAGCATTAAGACTGCTGTGATAAAAGATTGGCCACTTAGTGGAACTCGGGCTTTGTTTTTCTCTGCTAAGGACACTCACTCACAGAATGGCAAGGTTGGCTATAGTGAACTGTCAGTGTTGTCACTGGTGGGTGTACCTCTCTGATGAAGGATCTAATACCCAAATAGGTTGGTTTGTAGTTTATGAAGAAACTTTTTCCTATTTAATTGAACCCTGTTGCCCTCTAAGAGGGACTGGATGTTTCTTAAGGAGGTGTGGTGCCTAGAATCATTGTGTTTATGTGTGGCAGACATACTGCGTCTAGGGCCAGAGCATTACATCAGCCTCTCAAAGCAGCCAAGGGCAGCCAGCTACTCAATTCCCCTTTAAAACAGAGCTGGGCCACCACAACTGTGTGTGTGTGTACGGGCACTACTGCTCAGCTGTGTGTGTGTGTGTGCGCGCTCCTGCGTTCACGTGTATGTCTCCCACCCTTTTGTGGAGCCATTAGCATTGCTATCAGGAAGAGCAGACCCTGATGTATATGTCAGACCACTGAGAGTCAATTACCTCAGCCAGAGACAGCTATTGTGTTTGTCTGCGTGCCCTGGCCTATTGGTATTTAATACAGATATATTAATACAGCCGACTGACTGATCAACATGAACTTTACCTGGCACTCTTGGAGAGACGACACCACCCCGAAAGTCTGACATTAACAAACTGTTATCTTTGAGTGTTTTATTATACACTGACTGTACAAAACATTAGGAACACCTTCCTAATATTGAGTTGCACCCCCCTTTTGCCCTCAGAACAGCCTCAATTCGCCGGGACATTGGCTCTACACGGGCTAGAAAGCGTTCCATAGGGATGCCCATGTTGACTCCGATGAATCCCACGGTTGTGTCGAGTTGGTGGCCCATTCTTGACACTCACGGGAAACTGCAGCAGCATTGCAGTTCTTCACTCAAACCGGGCACCTACTACCATACCCCCCCCCCCCCCAAAGGCACTTAAAACTTTTGTCTTGCCCGTTCACCCTCTGAATGGCACACACACACACAACCCATGTCTCAAGGCTTAAAGATGCTTCTTTAACCGGTCTCGTCCCCTTCGTCTACGCCTATTGAAGTTATACAAAAGGGGATCGTAGCTTTCACCTGGGTCCACCTGGTCTGTCTATTTCATGGAAAGAGTTTTTAATGTTTTGTACACTCAGTGTATATTTGTTACCATCAGTTAATGATGTGGTATTTTTCTTTACGCTGAAGGTAATGATGAAGACTGGATACAGAGGTTGACGTTAAAAGGTTTGCAATAACTTACTTTGACCATACCTTGAAAATGACCACAACCTCTGTCTCCCTTCGACCAATCTCTCCATCCAGGTGGTCTACAAGAATAACGATATCCGTCTGGAGCTCTCCCGTCTGGCCCGCATCGTAGACCCTAAGATGAAGATCCAGGGGGACGTGGTCTTCAAGTGTGAGAACGTGGCCACCCTGGACCCGATCTCCTTCGAGACCCCCGAGGCCTACATCAGCCTGCCCAAGTGGAACACCAAGAGAATGGGCTCCATCTCCTTTGACTTCAGGACCTCGGAACCCAACGGACTCATCCTGTTCACCCACGGCAAGCCCCAGGAACGCAAGGAGGCCCAACGCAGTCAGAAGAACACCAAGGTAAGCCAATGAATGACGAATGGATCAAACAAACCATTCACTTTAGCCTTTAGGTAAAGCTATGTCTAAAACTGTAAATAATCCATTCAATAGTGTAAGTAAGAAACAAAACATCTGCGTTCAAGGATCTTGGATTTATATATCCTTTTTTTTGTAAAGATATGTGTTGTATCCCTATGATGAACTAAACATCTTGACGATCTCCCTCAGGTCGACTTCTTTGCGGTGGAGCTGCTGGATGGCAGTCTATACCTACTGTTAGACATGGGCTCTGGGACCATCAAGGTCAAAGCCACCCAGAACAAGGTCAACGACGGGGCCTGGTACCACGTGGACATACAGAGAGATGGACGCTCAGGTGAGTCCTCTTTACCCTCCTCTCCCACTCTCTACTCCCCTATCCCCATATCTCTATCACTACCTTCTCTCACTCTCTCTGAGTGTGTGTGTGTGTTTCTGTGTGTGTGTGTGTGTGTGTGTGTGTGTGTGTGTGTGTGTGTGTTGTTGTATTGATGTGAGTGCAGCATATCACTCTCTGCCCAGTGCTGGGCCTGTGAGGGTCTCAGAGGGCAGACAGGCTGTTAGACAAGGCTGGGATGGCATGGCCAGGTGACTCACTGCAGCACATATTACTGCTATTGATCTACCGCTGCCGCCATACACACAAGGGCACGCACACACATGGCTGCACACATACAGACGAACACAGAAGCGCGTATACACACTGTTCAAGCTCTCCATCGCACTCTGGATCTGAGTTAAGGACACACAGAGAGGCCACACACAATCTGCTGCTTGGCTTGAGACATAAACAGAGATAAGCCTGCCATACAGCAGTGTCTGCGCTGTAACTGTCTCTCGGTTCTCTCTCACTCTCTTGTTCTATCCCTCTCTCCCTCTCTCGGAGGTCTACTATAATCACAAAGCTCATATATCGTAACCTAAGCTGTGAGGCTCTATTTGACAGAGAGAGCGTCAGGAAACCCTGTGCCCTGTATCAATACCTTACACAGACAGTGGATTACCAATGCGTTATGCTATACTCAACATCTTCAGCATCTCAAAGGCTGTCAGCCGTCAAAACTCTACCGTCATTGTAGACGAGTGTGGAAAAGTAACGATACGCTGGCCTAGTAAAGCGAGGTGACAGCTACTGTAGCTAGCATAGTAATCTTTTTGAAAATACTGTATTTATTGAGCACACAGATTCCAATTGGGCCCACATAGGCTAGAACAGGGGTATTCATTTCTGACCCTATGAGGTCCGGGGCCTGCTGGTTTTCTCCTCTACCAGATAATTAGTTGCACCCACCTGGTGTCCCAGGTCTAAATCAGTCCCTGACGAGAGGGGAAAAAATGAAAAAGGCATTGGAACTGGCTTTGAGATCCAGATTTGAGTTTGAGGAGGCTAGTTTGGAAACCCCTGCCCTACTGTGCATGGGAGTACTGTCTTATCTTACAATGATAGACATACAACGTAAAATATTTTCTATTTAATTCTGTGGTTTAAAACCATCTCCTCACCCTCTCCAGGCACCATCTCAGTCAACAGCCGGCGCACCCCGTTCACAGCCAGCGGTGAGAGTGAGATCCTTGACCTGGAAGGAGACATGTACCTGGGTGGTCTACCCTCGGACCGTGCCAACCTCATTCTGCCCACCGAGCTGTGGACCGCCATGCTCAACTATGGCTACGTGGGCTGCGTGCGCGACCTCTTCATCGACGGGCGCAGCAAGGACATCCGACAGATCGCTGAGGCTCAGAACGGGGCGGGCATCAAGCCGTCGTGCAACAAGGTGGTGGGGAAACAGTGCGAGAGCTACCCGTGTAAGAACAGAGGCGTCTGCAAGGAGGGATGGAACCGGTTTATCTGTGATTGTACCGGCACGGGGTACTGGTCACGCACCTGCGAGAGAGGTAGGTGGGGGCGATTGATTTGTGTGTTTTTCATGCGTACTTGTGGGTGTGTGTTCTGACTGTGTACAGTGCATTCGGAAAGTATTCAGACCCCTTGACTTTTTCCACATTTTGTTACGTTACATCCTTATCCCCCCCCCCCCCCCCMCATCAATCTACACACAATACCCCATAATGACAAAACAAAAACAGTTTTTTGGAAATGTTTGCAAATGTATTAATAAATAAAAAACTGAAATATTACATTTACATAAGTATTCAGACCATTTACTCAGTACTTTGTTGAAGCATCTTTGGCAGCGATTACAGGCTCGAGTCTTCTTGGGTATGACGTTACAAGCTTGGCACCCCTGTATTTGGGGAGTTTGTCCCATTCTCTGCAGATCCTCTTAAACTCTGTCAGGTTGGATGGGGAGCGTCACTGCACAGCTATTTTGAGGTCTCTCCAAAGATGTTTGATCGGGTTCAAGTCTGGACTCTGGCTGGGCCACTCAAAGACATTCAGAGACTTGTCCCGAAGCCACTCCTGCGTTATCTTGGCTGTGTGCTCAGGGTCGTTTGAAGGTGAACCTTCATCTCAGGTCCTGTGCGCTCTGGAGCAGATTTTCATCTAGGATCTCTCTGTATGTTGCTCTGTTCATCTTTGCCTCGATCCTGACTAGTCTCCCAGTCCCTGACGCTGAAAAACATCCTCACAGCATGATGCTGCAACTACCATGCTTCACCGTAGGGATGGTGCCAGGTTTCCTCCAGACGTGACGCTTGGCATTCAGGCCAAAGACTTCAATCTTGGTTTCATCAGACCAGAGAATCTTGTTTCTCATGGTCTGAGAGTTCTTTAGGTGCCTTTTGGCAAACTCCAAGCGGGCTGTCATGTGCCTTTTTTACTGAGGGTTGGCTTCCGTCTTGCCACTCCACCATAAAGGCCTGATTGGTGGAGTGCTGCAGAGATGGATGTCCTTCTGGAAGGTTCTCCCATCTCCACAGTGGATCTCAGGAGCTCTGTCAGAGTGATCATCGGGTTCTTGGTCACCTCCCTGACCAAGGCCGTTCTCCCCCGATTGCTCAGTTTGACTGGGCGGCCAGCTCTAGAAGAGCCTTGGTGATTCCAAACCTCTTCCATTTAAGAGTGATGGATTCCACTGTGTTCTTGGGGACCTTCATTGCTACAGACATTTTCTGGTACCCTTCCCCAGATCTGTGCATCGACACAATGCTGTCTCAGAGCTCTATTGACAATTTCTTCGACCTCATGACTTGGTTTTTGCTCTGACGTGCACTGTCAACTGTGGGACCTTATATTGACAAGTGTGTGCCAAATCATGTCAAATTAATTGATTTTACCACAGGTGGACTCCAATCAAGTTGTAGAAACATCTCAAGGATGATCAATGGAAACAGGGTGCACCTGAGCTCGATTTCGAGTCTCGCAGCAAAGGGTCTGAATACTTATATAAATAAGGTATTTCTGTTTTTTCTAAAAACCTGTTTTTGCTCTGTCATTATGGGGTATTGTGTGTAGATTGATTAGATTTGTATTTATTTAATCAATTTTAGAATAAGGCTTTAATGTAACAAAATTTGGAAAAAGGGAAGGGGTATGAATACTTTCCGAATGCACTGTATGTGCGTGTGTGTGTGTTTTTCTTGTTTTGATGTGTGGATTTGATTTACATTTACGCCATTTAGCAGACGCTCTAATACGGAACGACTTACAGGAGCAATTAGGGTTAAGTGCCTTGCTCAAGGGCACATTGGCAGATTTTTCAGTTAGTCTGCTCATTTACTGTTTTCTTCCTGTGAAATGGTTTATTAAAACATTAGTGGGCCTTTGGCCATGCGGCACGTGTCAGAGGGAGGTTAAGGCTCTAGAGGAGATGGTGGTGATGGCTGTATTGTTGACACTGTTGAAAGATTAATGTGGTTTCTGCCCTTTTCCTGTGAACTTTACTCTGCCCAAGGCAGTCCGGTGTTAAAGTTTCATGACCAGTTTCCAAATTGCATCGCTTGTTTTCAAAGTGTAAAAGAAAACAGTACTTTTTATTCACCCCCACCCCCCATTTTTCCTTCTTTTTTTTTGTCAGGACTTGAGGGTGTTGCATGTGTTTCAATACAATGTTCCATCTCTTTCTCGCTCTCACCTTTATCAACTCCTATAGTTACTTGCTGTGTCACGTCTCTATGACCTCTCTGTCTCTCTCTCCCAATCACACAATCACAGCCAGAGGATATACAGTACAGACCCATTACTGGAGATAATATACCACAGTAATACACTATACTGTAAACCTACTGCTTATTAATGGAAACACATACTTATCGATCCCCTCTCACCCCCCCTCTTTTATCCCTCCTCCGTTAGACAGACACAATATGTAAATCAGGCCGTCTTTGGCGCTATTCTTTAGGGTCAACCCACATAGACCTGCACTTGTGAGGGAAAACACTTATTGCAAACACCCAGCGAAAGGTTGGAATTACAGCGGCGTGGCCATATCGATATCTATTATGGGAATCTATTCATCTAATGTGGAAAGATAAAAGGTTCCGGAGTCTGTGGAACTGTCTCTTTACAAGGTCACCGTATATGACACCTCTTGAAAACACACAGGATAAGTAGTGGTTCTTTGAAATATTGCTCGTAATTGCAGTACAATAGATACAGTGAAATGTATTCAGGATGAATCCATTGTGCATGACCAACATGAGAAATGAGAGGAGATTCTGACGAAGGATTGGCTTGTGCGAGGGGTATGTCTTTAGACCTTAGTTTACACACATACTTGTGCAATATAAGTGTTTTGAAGTGTGTCGTTGGAACCGCTTTGCTTCGTAATGTTTTGGCATGGAACAAAGCACTATGGTAATAAAGTTGAAGAAACAGAGCATTTCGCTTCACTAATTTGATTAGAACAGAACGCATGACATGAAGGTACATTCCTCTCGCTTCGATTATCTTTGTTGTTGTGTGTGTGGTGTGGGTTGGTGGTGTGTGTGTGTGTGTGTGTGTGTGTGATATCAGTGTGTGTTCTGTGTTGATGTTATGAATGATTATGGGTAGGCAGAGCCCAGGCAGGCGATAGCAGTGCCTGTGCTAGAGCTTGATGTCACAGCCGGCTGGCTACAGCCTTGGAGTTAATGGCTGTTGACTCGGGCACTGTAAAGGTCATCTAACCCAGGCCCTGGGAGAGAGAGGCCACGGCCAGGACCCCATGGCTCCACAACAGCATCACAGTGCCACGCACACAGCCAAGCACGCACATGGACGCACGCTCCTACGCGCACACACACACACATATGGACTCACATGCACACACACTTCTCCCCCAGTTTGTCAGATAGCGATAGTGATGTATGTTATTACTCATGCATGGAGAAGTCCTGGGGTTAGAGAAAAGTCTCTTATTTCAATGGGTTTTCAAAAGATTCCAGGAGATTTCCTATGGATTGATCAAAAGCGTGCCTGAAAACCAATTAATGCATTTGACAAATTATTCCAGACGCTTTTACCATATCTAATAATGGCTTGGAGATAACATCTTTATCCAGCTCCGTTCCACTATTCATCCTCCAGTTTCAGTTTAATCTCATTTTGACTTTGGAGGAAAACTTTGTGTGTGAGAGAGAGAGAGAGGGGTGGGAGAGAAAGAGGGGCAGAGAGGGAAAGCGAGAGAGAGGTCAATCAGATATGAAAGCTAACTGTTCACCTCTAATCAGTGTGTAAGGGATATTGGTCTATTGAAATACAAACATAAAGAAATGAGAAATGCAGGGAGGTCTGTATGAGTCAGTTTATTAACATAATATTATTTTCAGTCATTTCAGGTTAGAAACAATATTGAAATTTAAGTCTGTCTTTTCTCTCCTTAGCTGTCCAGTGAGTACTCTCCTTTTTCTAGTAATACATGTCTTAATTGTGAAGGTAAATTATGCAATGTAACTAGTTTACTAAAGCTTCTATTTTCATGACAGCATGCACACACACTTACGTGCGCGCACGCACACACGCACACACACACGCACACACACACACACCTGTCTCTTATACACATCTATGTGTGTATTGTGTGTGTGTGTGTGTGTGTGTGTGTGTGTGTGTGTGTGTGTGTGTGTGTGTGTGTGTGTGTGTGTGTGTGTGTGTGTGTGTGTGTGT